>NW_028227267.1:79745856-79748356 GCF_978045245.1 Mus caroli
GGTAATTCTTAGTGCCATGCCAATAGGAATTTGATTTTTCAACAACAGAGCAATAGAATTTTAAATAAAGAGATAAACTACTCTATGGTTTTGATGAAATAGCAAGCTCATTTTACCCAATTAAAATAATAACTTTTCTTATAACACAGGGATTCTCTCTCATCTTTTTAATAGAATAGTTCTCTAAGCAATAACTTGAAAGATTAGAGAGGTTTCAGAACAAACTATATGAATGTCATTAAATAGAAGTCGGAAATGACTAAGATTATTTATTAGTGTATTTCTATAATCTACAAAGGAATTAGAGATCAGCAGTTACTTCAAGGCAATATAGAAAGCTGAAATGTAAAACTAACAGATAAAAATAAATGGCTTTTCTATGCTTGATAAATACACAATCTGCTTAATAATAATGCTATACTATTAATCAGATTGATCCATATTTGATTCCTGGAACCTTCATAAAAATAAAAGTCAGCTTAGTGGTCAATATTGATAATCCCAGAAATGAGGATATAAACACATTCATTGTGGTTATCTGGCCAATTTAGAATCTCAGATTGCCCCAGATATCAGGAACAAGTGCTCCGTTAAAAACAGTCCAGAAACATGTGTAAACAAGTATAGAAAAATCACAGACTCATATACATTTTAAAATGCCTTATTATTTAAGCAACAAAATATGGACATCAAATAGTAAGTAGAGGATAAATAACTCTTGAGAGAAAAATGGGAAAGAGAGAGGGAGAGAGAGAGGAGGAGAGAGACAGAGCCTTATAGTTTGCTTCTCTGACAATCATACAATAACATTATATTTCCAAACATCATGCACACTGACAGAATTTATATGCTAAAACATGTTTACAATGTATTATTGATAATGTGTGAACTAATCTGAGGTACTGAAGCTGCAGAAGCATGCAGACTAAAATGCCCTAGAACACTCCTACAAAATTTACTTCAAAAAATGTCACCTAGCAGAACAAGGAATCTCTGGGGGCATTTCTTAATATACTTCTCCTAAGGAGCATGGTAAGGAGGATGAAAAGGAAAAACAAGCTAACAACACATTCAGATGCACATCCTTGCTCTCACCATTGATATACAATGGCAAAACAATGCATAAGGAAAACAACAAATAAAAATACAAAAGGAAAAGCAACAGAGACAGCAGTATCAAAGCCTACAGACACTGCTAGAAGTCCTGTATCTCTTAGCAACTGAAGCCAGGGATAATATGTAGATGCCCCTTTCTCCTATCTTCTCCAATTACAGAATAATTATTCCTGAAGGTTAAAGGGCACCAGCACTTTTCTTGGAGGGATCTAGAAATATATTGCAGTAGAGACAATTTGAAATGGGAAAAAGTTTCAATCCCTCAGAGTAGGCCAAGAATGTACACAAGGTTCAGAACCAACTCTGTAGAAGAAGCTGAAGTCATCAAAGCTCCTCTCTTCTCTTCTCTTCTCTTCTCTTCTCTTCTCTTCTCTCTCTCTCTTCTCTTCTCTTCTCTTCTCTTACTTCTCTTCTCTTCTCTCTCTTCTCTTCTCTTTCTCTTCTCTTCTCTTCTCTTCTCTTCTCTTCTCTTCTCTCTCTCTCTTCTCTTCTCTTCTCTTCTCTTCTCCTCTTCTCTTCTCTTCTCTTCTCTTCTCTTCTCTTCTCTTCTCTTCTCTTCTCTTCTCTTCCTCTTCTCTTCTCTTCTCTTTCTCTTCTCTTCTCTTCTCCCCTCCCTCACCCTCCCTCCCCTCCCTCCCCTCTCCTCTCCTCCCTCTTCCTCTATCTTCTTTTCTCTTCTTTTCTCCTCTCTTCTCTCTTCTCTTCTCATCTCTTCTCTTCTCTTCTCTTCTCTTCTCTTCTCTTCTCTTCTCTCTTATCTTCTCTTCTCTTCTCTTCTCTTCTCTTCTCCTCTCCTCTCCTCTCCTCTCCTCTCCTCTCCTCTCCTCTCCTCTCCTCTCCTCTCCTCTCTTCTCTTCTCTTCTCTTCTCTTCTCTTCTCTTCTCTCTCTTCTCTTCTCTTCTCTTCTCTTCTCTCCCTCCCCTCCCTCCCCTCCTCTCCTCTCTCCCCTCTCCTCTATCTTCTTTTCTCTTCTTTTCTCCTCTCTGCTCTTCTCTCTTCTCTTCTCTCTCTTCTCTTCTCTTCTCTTCTCTCTCTTCTTCTCTTCTCTTCTCTTCTCTCTCTTCTCTTCTCTTCTCTCTCTTCTCTTCCTCTCCTCTCCTCTCTCTCCTCTCCTCTCCTCTCCTCTCCTCTCTCTCCTCTCCTCTCTCTCTTCTCTTCTCTTCTCTTCTCTTCTCTTCTCTCCTCCCCTCCCCTCCCCTCCCCTCTCCTCTCCTCCCCTCTCCTCTATCTTCTTTTCTCTTCTTTTCTCCTCTCTGCTCTTCTCTTCTTCTCTTCTCTTCTCTTCTCTTCTCTTCTCTTCTCTTCTCTTCTCTTCTCTTCTCTTCTCTTTCTTTCTCTTCTCTTCTCTTCTCTTCTCCTCTCCTCTCCTCTCCTCTCCTCTCCT
>NW_028227267.1:79750856-79923356 GCF_978045245.1 Mus caroli
TTGATCTTTGACAAATAAGTCAAAAATATACAATGGAAGAAAAGGAAGCATCTTCTATAAATGATGCTGGTCTAACTGGTTGTCTATATGTAGAAAAATGAAAACAGACCCATACTTGTCAGTGTGCACAAAGCTCAAATCAAAGTGGATCAAAACCTTAATACAAAACCAGATACACTGAATCCAATAAAAGAGAGAGTAGGAAAGAGCACAGGGGGAGATTTCCTAAACAGAACTACAATGGCTCACACTCTAAGATCAGGAAATGATAAATGGGACCTCATGAAACTGGAATGCTTCTGTAAGGCCAAAGACATAGCCAATAAGACAAATTGGCAACCTATATATTAAAAAAAAAAATCTTCACTAACCCCACATATGGTAGAGTGCTAATATCCAAATTATTTAAAGAACACAAGAAGCAAACCACCAAAAACCAAACAACTCAATCAAGAAGTGGGGTATAGAACTAAGCAGAGAAATCTTGAATGGCTGAGAAGCACCTAAAGAAAATTTCAAAGTCCTTAGTGATCAGAGAAATGCACACCAAAATGAGCCTGAGATTCCAACTTACACAATCAGAATGGCTAAGATCAAAACCTCAGGCAACAACACATGTTGGTAGGTATGTAGAGAAAGAGGAACACTCTTCCATTGCTGGTGGAATTACAAACTGGTATAAACTCCTTGGAAATCAATCTGGATGTTCCTCAAAAAATCAAAAATAGATCTACCTGAAGACTTAGCAATAGCCTCCTGGGAATATACCCATAAGATGTCCCACCAGGCAACGGGGACATGTTTTCCACTCTGTTCATTGCAGTTTTATTTGTGATAGCCAGAAGCTGGAAACAACCCAGATGTCCCATGACAGAAGAATGGACACAGAAAATGTAGTTTATTTACACAATGAAATACTACTCAGCTACTAAGAATGAGAGCATCCTGAGTTTTGCAGGCAAATGGATGGAACTAGAAAATATCATGATGAGTGAGATAATTCAGGCCCAAAAGGACATGCATGGTATGTACTCACTAATAAGTGGATATTAGCCAAAAAAAGTACAGAATTCCCAAGATATGATCCACAGAACTCAAAAAGGTCAACAAGCTGAAGGGCCCAAGTAAGGACTCCTCAGTCCCATTTGGGAGGAAAAAGAAAGCAATCACATGTGAGGAGGAAGGGAGGGACCTGGGAGAGAAAGGGGATGCAAAGAGAGGGGAACTTGATCTGGTATTAGGTGAAGGGAAAAGACTGAAGACTTGAGGGACATCAGCAAGAATGCAAACAGGCAACCTCCGGAGGTAAGAGATAGGGGGGACCCTCCAGAATGTACCAGAAACTCAGGAGGTGACAGACTCTCAGGTATCAAAGGGAGAGACCCTACAGTGGGGAAAGGCAACTTGTAAAGCCCACCTTCAGCAGGAAAACATGTCATCAAGTGAGGGATGGGTTTACTATCCCACAGTCAAAAACTCTGACCCACAATTTCTCCTGTCTTAAAGAACTGCAGGGATGGAAATGGAGAAGAGCCTGAGGAAAAGAAGGTCCAGGCAAAGGACCGAATTGGGATCTAGTTCAAGTGGAAGCCCAAGGCATGACACTATTACTGAGGATACGCTATCACTGAAGCACTCACAAAAAGAGACCTATCACGACTACCTTCCAAAATGCCCAACAAGCAACTGAAAGTGTCTGATGCAGACGTTTGCTCCCAACCAATGGACAGAAGCTGCTGACCCCTGATGCTGAATTAGGGAAAGCTGGAAGAAGCTGACTAGGAGGGCAACCCTGTAGGAGGACCAGCAGTTTTAATCAACCTGGACACAGGAGATCTCTCAGACACTGGATCACCAACCTGGCAGCATACACAAGCAGATATGATTTCCCCACAAATATACAGCAGAGGACTATCAGGTCTGGGTTCAGTCAGAGAAGATGTACCTAACCCTCAAAGGACTGGAGGCCCCAGTGAGTTTAGTGATCTTCTGGGGTGGGGGTGGGGATGGGGGGTCAGCACATCCTTCTGGAGAAAGGAGGCAGGAAGGAGGTATGGGATATGGAATAGTCAGAAGGTTGACCTGGAGGGGGAATAAAATCTGGAGTGTTAAAAAGAAATAAACAAATTAATTAAGTAAATAAATAAAAAGAAAGAATCTAAATCTTGGAATCTTGGGCTTTAAAATATCCAATATGCAAAACAATATTTTGCTGTTTATTACCAAGAGAAATGTGGAAGAATTAATTTTCTTTTAGGGAGAACCTTAGAACATCATAGAAAGAAAGAAATGCATCATTCCTGTAAACAAGGAAATTTTCTGATAAGGTTACCAAACTGAAGAAACTGTTGGTAAGAGTTGTGTGTGTGTGTTTTACACACACACACATGCACACACACATTTATGCTTACCTTTGCTTATAATTATTAATGTCTGACAGAAAAGAGGCTAATCTTGAATAACTAACAGGTAAATGCACAATGGTTCATTCATGTGGTGACTGATCAGTGGCTAAAATGGAAGAAGAAATTTGTGCAAATTTCACAGTATCATGATTGTGTACTTGTGCATTCTCTACAAGAATACAGAGTCTACTTATTGTTTGATTTCATCCATATGACAATATAGAGTGATGAGGACTAAAGGAATGGAAAATATGTTCATAGATGTCCATGCTAATAGAGAAGGAGAGGTTGTGTATGAAAACAATGTACAGAGGCAATTTGGAGGAAACATCTTGTTCTATATGCTCGTAAGGTTTTAGGTTTATATTACAAGGATTTGCTTATAACACAGGGAAGTATAAAATTATCCAATTTTAATTCAAATAACTACTTCAGAACATCAGAATTCAGTTAATCCCAGAGTAAAACAGATTGTGACAATATTGGATAATATTATTTCAAAAGAGATATAACTGCTCAGAAACAGACTGAGTGGAAGTGAACTGAGTTACCTGAATTAGGAAAATTTTATTAAAGCAAAAAAAGTTGGTGCAAATATGTACTATACTTTGTTTATAAATATGATTATATAGATTATGCAAATCATAATTCTGACTTAATAGCTATAGTACTTAAGTATGTACTTATGGATAAATTAACTTTTAAGGTACTATCTTGGTATTGTGAATATAATTCAATTGATAGAGTAGCATGCAGGTAGCCATAGGTTTAAGCACTAGCCCTCATTTACCAAATGTGCTAATCATACCATTTTTAAGCAGTAGCATTTGGAAGTATGATGAGGATATAATTTATCACATACCTTCAAGGCTAACATGCATTACATGAAGCTATCTTTCAAACAATGCAAACAAACTAAAATCAAGAGAAAGATATATATATATATATATATATATCTACCATCCATGTATAAATTATCTGAAGCTTCAACAAAGTCTTATTTACAGTGTTACCTATTTTTGTATTCTTACATAAATCTGATTTAATTAAACTACCACGGATACTATAGAGAAGAATCAAGTCTAAAAGATTTAAGGAAAATAATTCAAGCTTTATTTTTCATAATTAACTGTAGTAAAACAAATAACTCCACTTAAATATTTCACATATACTAGGAAATATACATTTTATTTTTAATAACAATTGCACAAAGAAGGTAGTATGAAGATAACTACAATACTCTAAAAAATTTCACTCTCTTACTTCTTATTGAAAACCAGTTAAGGAAGTATTTCGGTCTACAGACTTTGTTCTTTATAAAGACCTTATGTATGATACTCTCCGTAAGTCGAATCTCTTCTGTTTACTATGAGTTTTCTAAGTAAGTCTTCACCCACATCTCTATTTTGTTGCAATAAAAAAGGTAGTTAGACCACCCATAGGTTCATTTTATATATACAAACAATTATATAAGCAAAATGAGGTAGTAAAAACCTATTCTTTCCACTACCTTGGTGGGAGTTGGAACATTCTAAAGAGAGACACTATATCCCTCGCTTTGGCTCTCAGACTATGAACAATAGACTTGGAAAAACTGCAATTCATATATGAGTTTCATTTTGGTGAGAATGGAAAAAGTCAGAAACCTGTGCTAGCCCCAGAGGGAACTTACATCCTGGAAAGAGATTTAACACACTTATAACAACTTGTTGAATCACTTTGCCCCTGAGATAATAGTGGATCAATGATGGGTGTGACTATGTGATAATGTGGCTGGCTATTTATTCATATTTCCTGTTTAAACCTCACCCAATATTACAAAATGGACTTAACATATCACTGGGCCTCTCCTTGCACCTCCTTCTACTGTGACAACATTGACTGAAGTTGCTTTATCTAATTTTAATTTGTCTCTTTACTTGGCCTAATAAGGATTGGTTACTGAGACTAATGTCATAGGGTGCCAGGACACCAGCTGTGTCCTCAATAGTTCATCAATGTGGCAAACCTGTCAATATTATTAAGGTAATTATGAGAATAATTTTATGAACTGTATTTAAATCAGATCATGTAAAATTCAAAATTATAACAAAAGTAGCATTTTAAACATCTGAAATCATTCATAATATGGATATAAATATATAAATTAAAGTTTGCAATATCAGCAAAGGAGTGAGGCATGTATAGGCAGACTTGTTAGGCTTTTATTAACATTGGTTTGTAAGATCTGACTATGAGAGCAAGGAAAGTGTGCATGGGTCCTTGTTCTAGTCAGAATATCAAACACATAGGAATAAAATATTCACATCTTGCTAATTTTAACAGAATTTTTAATAATTCTTAACAAAGTTCATCACTATTAAACATAGATTTTTCTAGGGAAATTTAAAATATTAATTGGTATTAAAAATAGATAAACTCAGAAATGAGATATTCTCTTCCCATCTCTGAAGCATTTTTAGGTTTTAAGCATGTCACATTTAGAAGCAATATCAGCAGAGCTACACAGACAAACCCTGTCTCAAAAAACCAAAAAAAAAAAAATGCTTGCCTAATTTGAAAATCTCCAATACTCTGTTGCAATATTTAAGATCTGTTCTCAAATTTTCTTTTCTCATGGTATGTGAGAATGTATCACTGTTTGAATTAAAGTGGCCTTGCATTTATTAATTGCTAGGAGAGGCATTATATCTACCAATTATCATTAGGCAATTGGTTTTGTTTATGTTCATGTTGTTTAATATCTATTTTTATTCAGAAAGTGTAAGCTCCTGTTCTGATGCATCAGGGAGAGCAACTCCCTTTGATCAATTACCAGGCATCTGGTTTTTAATTATGAAGTACATAGTTTGATAGCAGTAAAGATCTAAGAAATTTATTTATGGTCCGATTTGATCATGTGTGCTTACAAATACCCAATGCTTTGGAAATGTGTATAATGAACTGGATCTCTTAGAAATGGATATACATATTTATCATAAATATATAATAAATATGAGAACTTAGTGAAAGTGATTAACCTGCTATATAATTTTGCTGTGCAATAAAACTATCAATGTCAAGACACTTTAAAATTTAATCATATATAGAATTTTGCTTTAATTGAATGGATATAGTATGTATATTATTCATTTTATTACTATACAACATGCAATTTTCATACAATGTGTGCTACTCGGGAAAAAGAAGTTCAGTCAGAATTGAATAACAATTGGGGAAAATGATATTTCTTAATTCTGTTTATTAGCAAAATTCAAACTGTGTTATTATTTTTGCTAACACTTCCTTGTTGAAGTAACATTTTCTGTTACTCTTCAACATTAGAGAACATCAATTTGTATTTGTGGATAATGAGCAAAAGTAACAGTTCCAGGTACCCTATGTTCATTATTAAATTGTATAGGAGTAGTGACAGTTTTGAAATAAACCGAAGAAGAATGTGGCTTCACTGTGAAATAGCGACCATAGCTTCTCCCCAAACTATGAATATGTTTTTATATTCATACTAATTGTTAAATATGCAGATAGTAGCATCATTGTTTTACAGGTATTGATTAAAATAGCAGTAATACCAATTATATGAGGTGATAACTCTCCCTTTTTTCTGTTTTGTTGTTGTTGTTTTGGATTAAAAATCCTTTAGCCAGGATGCAAATGTCTCAACCAACTCATTCCTCATTTGTATTTAGACTATGCACTTTTATTCCATTAACCACAAACTTTAAATTGCACTTATTCACATAGATCTAAAAAAAGATATTTAATTCATTTGTGTCCGGGTTCCTGTAGAGCTTTTGTTTTATATAAACTGTAGCTGCTTACTACTTCTTCCAGAAAATACAACAGGCTACTCACTTTAGCACCTTTTTCTTTTGTCAGCTCCACTGAGCTGCAAGTGATAAGTTGTAAAGTCCACCCTCTGGTGCTTCATTACATAATCCAGCTGTGGAAGGATCATGACTACCAAGCAAACTGACTGATAGTTTATTTCCCATCATAACTTGTATCCTTTCCTACAATCATCCTTGCAAGTGGCTCACAATTCTGAGCTTCTTTCAACAGGTTCTTCCTACAACTAAGTTCCAATCACTATTATTGCTATTAATTTCCAAATATTATTTCAAATTATGCTCCACCAGAACTAATATTTACATGCCTAAATTTGAAGAGTCAATAGTGCATTCTTTCACTTGACCCACAGGTCACTGGTAAGAACAGTAACTTTGACTGTCCTGTTGTATCATTTGGTACTTGAAACAAAGAACTTTTCAATGAAATTTAAGCTTTTTGTAACCTACCCATGATATAAGGTGAGTTTCTGTTTCATATAATTGCTTCAGAACAAAGCAGAAGACATGTCATTGATGAAAAGTAAGAAGTTTCACAGGATGACTTTGTACATTTTCAGATTATTAATAATTATGATAATTGCAATGGACTAATATATATTGAATATAGAATATTTAGTATTTTGCATTCATAAAGTACTTATATGTGAATAATGTTCACTGTCTAAGTTTCTGTAACTTATTTTTCTCAATGGTTTCCTACATTATTATTAAGAGCAAAGATATACTTCAAGATGAATGTTTTACTGGGCCACAGGTTACTTTCTTATAATATTTATCTCTGAATTTTGCAATACTTTGTATGCTTTGTGTAGAAGAATTAGAAGCAGTAGAGAGTCTAGATATTTGAACGTTAAAATCGCTAAACTCTGTGGGTTATGAATATAGGCTTTATGTACTTGTAAAATATACAGTGTACTTATAAATTGAATGAATCATTTGTTGGATGCATTGAATACTAGTTCTCAAATTGTTTGTATTGTAAGTAGCTACACTGAAGCAATGTGAGGAGCACACAATTGTCTCCACTGAAGAATTCTTGAAATTCAAATAGAATGGGGCTAGTCACATGGATGCAGCATTAGTAGTTCATCAAAGTGTCTTCAAGTGGCTAGACCTGAATCATGATGGCTGGATTATCAAAGGACACTTAGCAGTTTCTGTTTTACTAGTTATCCTAGAGCAAAGCTGGGGGAAAGTACTGCAAGCTAATATATGTTGCACAGTTAAAATTTGCTTTAAAGATGTTAAAAGTTGGTGATCAACCCTATAGGCATATATGACTTCAACAAACAGGAGAGTGCAATTTCCAATATCTGACTGTGAATATAGATGGTATAAATCTGCTACAATTTTTATGATTATGTTTTCTGCCATGGGCAAATTTTATTTAGATCAAATAGAATTTGTTAACTGATTATATATAAGTTCCTATAAAGAAACTTAGGAAATTGTTTTCTTGCTTTCCTGCCAAGTCCAATAAGCCAAAGAATTTCTAATTAGTGCTTTTATTACAAAGCCATTTCTATCAAAATTAGGATTTCTTGAAGAAATCAAATATCCCATAAATTACACATTAATGACTAAGCTTTTACTATAAATGCATGTAAATTTTTGATGTACATTTCCATAATCTCTTACCTAAGCAGACATATCAAGCTTTCCTTATGCTATTAAGAATATTTAAGACGCAATGTAATTCATGATAGTATAATTATCGATATCTTCATGTAACTGAGAGTAGCACACACGTAATATTTTTATTTCCCACTTCTTAGTAGAATAGAATGTTATAGCTTTTTCCTACCTTTCAGGACACACTAATGCATACAAGCTTGTACATATGGGCCTTATGTTTCTTACCAATCAGTGGTCTAAGAATAGAACTAAAGTATCCTACCTTCATTATAAACATAAACTGCACAACAGGAGAGAAAAGCATTAAAGTGTACTAAAGTAAACATTATTAAAAATTAAGTCGTATAGAAATTGGATAATTTTTCAAACCCACACAGAAAGTCTGAAAGTCTGATTATCTCTCCATGACACTGGTAGTGAGCTAGACTATAATGGTTGTGCTTGATATATGTAAAAATCAGTGCTAAACTCTAAAAATATTATCTATGTATGGTGTAAAAAGATATATTTTAATTAGAATATTTTACTCAATTTAATAAGATTTTATACTTTTCATAGTATTTTCATTTTATAATATTTAGGTCAGCTAAATAACAAGTAAATCATATACACATAGTTTGTATAATATAAAGCAATTTCAGATTGCTAAATGAATGAATTACTTTGGTTTAGTATGCTTTTTCTAATCTAGGATAATTAATTCAATTAACCTTCATTCCTCTTGCTAGGAAATTAATATAGGTCTTTGAAGGTATGCCTTTATTTTATACTAGAAGAAAATCTGAATATTTTGGAAGATTTTGGATTCTTTCTTTAAGTCCAGTCATATTTATCATTAAAATATAATTGTAATTTAAGAAATGATTTTATTTCTGATTATTACTCATTATTCAATTTGATTCATTCTAAGTTTTGAATATAGATATTATCCACATTAGTATAACAGCAATAACACTATGCTATTCTTTATCAAATCAGACTAAAAATTAACATTTATTATATTGGTAAAATTCTGAAAATGACAAAAAATTATAAAAGTACATATACTTGGTAATTATATAATTATTCCTTAGTAAAATTTCATTGTGACTTTCTTTTTTTGTATTTTTTATATTTTTTAATTTTATATTTTTTCTATTTTTATTAGATATTTTCTTTATTTATATTTCAAATGTTATCCCTGTTCCTGGTTTTCCCTCCAAAAAGCACCTTCTCCCTATCCCCTATCTATCCCCCTGCTCACCAACCCATCCACTCCTGCTTCCTGGCCATGGCATTCTCTAACACTGGGGCATAGAGCCTTCACAAGACCAAAGACCTCTTCTCCCATTGATATCCAACTAGGCCATCCTCTGCTACATATGCAGCTGGAGCCATGAGTCCCACCATGTGTACTCTTTGGTTGCTGGTTTAGTCTCTGGGAGCTCTGGGGTACTGGTTAGTTCATAATCTTGTTTCCCCCTTCAGCTCCTTAGTTACTTTCTCTAGCTCCTTCATTGGGAACCCAATCCTTAGTCCAATGGATGGCTTTGAGCATCCACTTCTGTATTTGTGAGGCACTGGCAGAGCCTTTCAGGAGAGAGCCATATCAGGTTTCTGTCAGCAAGCACTTCTTAGCATCCACAACAGTGTCTGTGTTTGGTGATTGTATATGGGATGGATCCCCAGGTGGGAAAGTCTCTGGATGGCCATTTCTTCAGTCTATACTTCACACTTTTTCTCTGTAACTCCTTCCACTGGGATTTTGCTCCCCCTTCTAAGAAGGATCAAAGTATCCATAATTTGATCTTCCTTCTTCTTGAATTTCATGTGGTTTGTGAATTGTATCTGGGATATTCTGAGCTTCTGGACTCATATCCACTTATCAGTGAGTGCATATATATGTTCTTTTGTGATTGGGTTACTTCACTCGGAATGATATCTTCTAGATCCATCCATTTACCTACGAATTTCATAAATTCATTGCTTTAATACTGGAGTTGTACTCCGTTGTGTAAATGTACCACATTTTCTGTAGCCATCCCTCTGTTGAGGGACATCTGGGTTCCTTCCAGCTTCTGGCTATTATAAATAAGGCTGCTATGAACATAGTGGAGTATATGTCCTTATTACATGATGGAGCATCTTCTAGGTATATGCCCAGGAGTGTGTTGCTGGGTCCTCAGGTAGTACTATGTCTAATTTTCTGAGGAACCACTAAACTGATTTCCAGAGTGGTTATACCAGGTTGCAATCCCACCTGCAATGGAAGAGTGTTCCTCTTTCTCCACATCCTCACCAGCATCTGCTGTCCCCTGAGTTTTTGATCTTAGTCATTCTGACTGGTGTTGACATTGAAATCTTCAGCTATTGTGGTGTTTTCACTTATTTATTTTTATTTCTTTTCCATTTCAAACTTTTACTCTGCTCTTTTACCTGGGTTTTAATGTGTTTTTCATCAACTAGACTAGGAATTATATATAATACATAAAATAAATATCAGAAGTCTGTATATATAACCCTAAAACTGATGAACAAATTTCAGTATAATACTTACAATACTTAAAACTGTTCTTTTTCTCTTCCTCAAAATAGGACATGTAGTTGCAGTCATCATATTCACTGATGTTCACAATTCAGTGACAGGTGTTAGATGTCAATCACACAGAAATCATGGCTGTTCCTCAATCTTCAGAAATGCATAGATATTATAATCATAGGACATGTCAATGGACAAATGACTCAAAATGACAAATGATCACCCAGGTGTTGTCTTCCGGTTTTGGTAATTACTAACCTCTGAATGACTACATTCTACTAAGTATAGCTTCATGATAATTTCTCCTACACACTATGATGGTTAGCTTATTTTATATCCTCTCTTCTAAGAAATAAGTGCCAACTCATCAGTAGTGCTATGAAATCTCTGGGAATTATTGAACATGTTATGATTTTTTTTTCTCTGACTGTTACACATCCATTGTTCGTCTCTCCTACCTTTCTCCACAAGAATATACTAGGCATCCCACAAGACCTCCCCTCTCACTGGGGCCCCCTGCCTTTTGAGCTTTAGGTGCATGTTCTGACTGAACCCAGATCTGGAAGTCCTCTGCTGTATATGCAATGTGTGTCTCATATCAGCTGGTGTATGCTGCTGGTTGGTGATCCAATGTCTGAGAGATATTGGCAGTCCAGGTTAATTGAAACTGCTGGTTCTCCTACAGAATAGCCATCCTCCTCAGCTTCTTCCAGCTTTTCACTAATTCAACCACCCTGGTCAGCTTCTTCTGTCCATTGGTTGAGTGCAATATCTGCATCTGACTCTTTGAACAACTTGTTGAGTCTTTCAGAGGGCAGTCATCATAGGCCTCTTTTTGTGCACACTCAATAACCTCAGTAATAGTATCAGACTTTAGGGCTTCCCCTTGATCTGGATCCCACTTTGGGCCTATCACTGGACCTCCTTTTCCTCAGGTTCTTCTCCATTTTTGTCCCTGCAGTTCCTTCAGACAGGGACAATTATGGGTTAGAGATTTTTACTGTGGGATGATAAGCCCATCTCTCATTTGATGCCCTGTCTTCCTGCTAGAGGTGGGCTCTACAAGTTCCCTCCCCTCACTGTAGGGCATTTCAGTTAAGGTCCTTCCCTTTGAGACCTGAGAGTATCTTCCTCCCAGGTTTCTGATACCTTCTAGAGGGTCCCAGCACCTCCTACCTCCCAAGGTAGCCTGTTTTCATTCTTTCTTCTGTCCATCAGGGCTTCAGTCCTTTTACCTTACCCAATACCTGATCATGTACCCCTCTGCCTGTCCCTGTCCTTTTCCTACCCAGGACCCTCTCTCCCTCTCCCCTCCTGTGAATTGCTTTCTTCTACTTCCCATGTTGAATTGAGGCTTCCTCACTTGAGCCCTTCAGATTGATAATCTTTTTGAGTTCTGTGGTTATCCTGGTTATTCTGTACTTTTTTGGCTAATATCCACTTTTTGATGAGTATATACCATGCATGTCCCTTTGGATCTGAATTGCCTCACTAAGGATGATATTTTCTATTTCCATCTAGCCCTTTCATGCTTTTTGGTTGGTGGTTCAGGCTCTAGGAGACCCAGGATTCCAGGTTAGTTTACTATTGGTTTTCATGTGGAGTCCTTATTGCCTATGTGTTCCTCAATCCTTCTATCTCTTCCATGAGCTTTGTCTAATGTTGGGCTTTGGTTTATGCATCTGTTTCAGTCAGCTGGTAGGAGGATCCTCTCAGATGAAAGTTAGGACAGGCTCCGGTCTGAAAACATAACAAAGTTTCATTAATTGTGTCAGACATTGGTTCTTGGCCATTGGATGGATCTAAATTTGGGGCAGTAATTGGTTGGGCATTCCCCCAGTGTCTGCCCAATCACTGTCCCTGCATTTATTGTAATCATGACAACATTTGGGTTAAAGGTTTTGTGGATAAGTTGGTGTTCCTCTCCTTCTACAAGAAGTCTTGCCTATATAGAAAGGTGGAAACTTGAAATTCCATATCCCTACTGCTAGGAGTCTCAGAGTCACCTTCATAGATTCACTAGAGACTCCCTTAAACCAGGTCCCTGGCACTTCCTATACGTGCCTGTCCCTGTCTATTTCCTTTCACACACTCTACCTTCTCTTCTGAGTTCTCTCTACACTTGATCTCCCCTTTTTTGTTCCCCTTTCCATTCCCTATCTCAACCAGTTTCTTCCCTCCCTCTACCTCCAATGGAAATTTTATTCATTGAGATTCAAGCATCCTCCCTTAGGCCCTCCTTGTTACTTAGCTTGTTTGGGTATGTGGATTCTAGTGTGGGTATCCTATACTTTATTGCTAAAGTCCACTTATAAGTGAGTACATACTATGCATGTCTTTTTGAGTCTCATTCAGAATGATATTCTCAAGTTCTATCCATTTGCTTAAAAATTTCATGGTGTCCTTATTTGTAATAGCTGAGTAGTATTCCACTGTGTAAATGAACTATGTTATATTCCATTCTTTGGCTAAGGAGTATCTGGGTTGCTTATAGTTTCTGGACATTATGAATAAAACTGCTAAGAATACTTTAGAGCAAGTATGTTTTGGGTATGGTAGAATATCTTTTGGGTATATGCCCAGAAGTGATATAGCTGTGTCATGGGGTAGAACTATTTCCAATTTTCTGAGAAACTGCCAACAAGATTTCCAGAGTAGTTGTATAAATTTGCATCCCCAAGAGCAAAGGAAGAGGGTTCTACTTGCTCTACATCCTTACAAGCATATTCTGTTCATTGATTTTTTTTGAGCTTAGCTGTTGTGATAGCTGTAAGGTAGAGACTTAGAATCATTTTGATTTGTATTTCCCTGATGAGAGTGGACACTGAACATTTTAC
The DNA here is from genome assembly GCF_978045245.1 of Mus caroli. Taxonomy (NCBI): domain Eukaryota; kingdom Metazoa; phylum Chordata; class Mammalia; order Rodentia; family Muridae; genus Mus; species Mus caroli. Next base: position 79,764,103 of record NW_028227267.1, read on the forward strand.
TAGGCTATTAGAAATTTTTCTGTAGAAGTGTTTGTTTAGGAGAGCTACTGATTTTGGGGGGTTAACTTTTCATCCATACATTTTGATGAAGGAGTTTTTCTGCTGTAGGTGTTCTCTGGTAGAACTTTTGAGGTCACTTATGTATATTATTTTATCATCTGTGAATAGCAGTACTTTGGCCTTTTCCTTTCCAATTTGTTTCCCTTTGATCTCCTGTACTTGTCTTATTGTGCTGACTAGAACTTCAAGTACTGTATTGAAGATTTATGGAGAGAGCAGACATCCTCGCCTTCTCCCTGATTTTAGCAGAATAGCTTTATGTTTCTCTCGATTTAGTTTCATATTTGAAATTTGACTTTTTGCATATTGAGTTTATTACCTTTAGGTATGCAACATTGTATCCTTGCTCTCTCCATGACATTTTAAATGAAGAGTGTTAGATTTTGTCAAAGGATTTTCAGCATCAGTATTTTTTCTCTTTCTTTCAGCTGCCTTATATAGTTGGCTGCATTGCTGGATTTTCATATATTGACCCACCCCTGTATCCCTGGGATGATGCCTACTTGATCATGGTGGATGACATTTTTATTTGTTCTTGATTCAGTATGGGAGTATTTTATTGAGTATCTTTGCACCAATGTTTGTAAAGGAAAACAGAAATAGCTTGAAATTCCTTTTATTTGTTGACCCTTTTTGTGGTTTATGTATCAAGGTGACTGTAGTCTCAAAGAACAAGTTTGACAATGTTCCTACTATTTCTGTCTAGTGAAATAATTTGAGGGGTGTTTGTCTTAGCTCTTCTTTGAAAGTCTGGCAAAATTCTGTGATAAAACCTGCTGGTCCTGGGCCTAACTTTCTTTTCTTCTTTCTTTCCATCTTTCTTTCTTTCTTTCTTTCTTTCTTTCTTTCTTTCTTTCTTTCTTTCTTTCTTTCTTTCCTTTTTATTGGGGGGGGGACTTTGAATGACTGCTTCTATTAACTTAGATGTTAAAGAACTGTTTGTTTTTGTTTTTTATCCTTAATCTAGATTTAATTTTAGTAAGTGGAATCTATCAAGATAATAACCCATTTCATTTAGATTTTCTAATTTTGTGCAGTACAGGCTTTTGAAGCAACATTTATTTTTATTTATTTATTTTTTTAGCTTTGACCTTTCTTTTTTAATTAAAAAAATATTAGATATTTTCTTCATTTACATTTCAAATGCTATCCTGAAAGTCCCCTATACTCTCCCCCGCCCCCGACCCTGCTCCCTATCCCACCCACTCCCACTTCCTGGCCCTGGGATTCCCTTGTACTTGGGCATATAATCTTCACAAGACAAAGGACCTCTCTTCCCATTGATGGCCGACTAGACCATCCTTTGCTACATATGCAACTAGAGACACGGTTCTGGGGTGTTCATATTGTTGATCCTCCTACGTTTATTTATCCTATAGGAGGATCAACAATAAACCCTTTGGCTCCTTGGTTACTTTCTCTAGCTCCTAAATTAGGGGCCCTGTGTTCCATCTAATAGATGACTGTGAGCATCCACTTCTGTATTTGCCAGGCACTGGTATAGCCTCTCAAGAGATAGCTATATCAGGGTCCTGTTATCTTTGATTCCTTGGATTTTCTCAGTGTCTGTTGTTATATTCTGCTTTTCCTTTCTGGTTTGGTTCTTTAGATATTGCCTATATTCCTTTCAGTTAGTTTTTCTAAGGGTTCTTCATTACTGTTGACTTTCTCAAAGAACCAACTCTTGGTACTGTTGATTCTCTGAATTTCTCTCTGTTCCTAATTTATTGATTGCACCCTGAGTTTGATTAGTTCCTGTTATCTACTCCTCTTGAGTGTATATGCTTCTTTTTTGTTCTAGAGCTTCATGAAGTGCTATTAAGTTGCTAGCATGAGATCTCTCCAGTTTCTTCATGAAGGCATTCAGTGCTAACTTTTCTCTTAACAGTGCTTTTGTAATGTCACATAAGTTTGGTTATGCTGTGCCTTCATTTTCATTGAATTCTAGAAACTACGTTTATTTATTTATTTATTTATTTATTTATTTATTTATTTATTTATTCTCTGACCAAGTTATCATTGAGTAGAGAGTTGTTCAGCTTTCATGAGTATGTGGCTTTCTGCTGTTGCTGTTGTTGAAGTAAAGCTTTATTTCATGGTGGTCTGATAAAATGCAAGAGGTTATTTCAATCTTCTTATATCTGTTGAAGCTCGCTTTGTGAATGAGTATTTGGTCAACTTTGGAGAAGATTCCATGAAGTGCTGAGAAGAAGGTATATTCTTTTTTGCTTGGGTGAAAGGTTCTGTAGATATCTGTTTGGTCCATTTGTTTCATAACATTTTTTAGTTTCATTATTTCTGTTTCATTTCTGTTAAACTATAAACTATCCATTCATGAATTAGGGGTATTGAAGTCCCCTACTATTATTGTATGGGGTTTGATGTGTGACATAACCTGTCATAATGTTTCTTTTATATTTGTGTATACTCTTGTATCTGGCACATGAATGTTCAGAATTGAGATGTCTTCTTGGTAGAGTTTTCCCTTGATAAGTATGAAGTGTCCTTCTCTTCTCTTTTGATTACTTAAGGTTAAAAGTCTATTTTATTAGATACTAAGTACTATAAACTCCAGCTTGTTTCTTTCATCTGTTTGCTTGGAAAACTTTTCTAGCCCTGTACTCTGGGGTTATGTCTCTTTCACTTTGCGTAACATCTTCCAGATAGACATACCAATATCCCAACATCCAAGTTGTCATTTAACTGCCTTTATGTAGCCATTCAGTGAAAGTTGCTATATATTCATTCACTAGAATGCACAGACCCTGGTAATTTAACACAAGACATTCCTGGGAATTAAAGTTTTAGGATGATAACAGTTTAAGTCTCACTTGTAGTTCAGTTGTGGTATTAAAATTATTAAGTAATTTTGGCCATTTCATACATGCCCACCTTGTCTCCTTAGTTCAAATTTCAATATATTCAAGTAGCACTCCTCCAAAGATCTACCAATTGTATGTTGATTAAGTAAGAGAATTTTTTTCTTTATTTGATATGGTAGGACAATTCAGTTTTTTTTCAGTAAAAAAAAAATCTTTTGGTTTTTCTGGTTTTGTGATTCATCTAAGTGATATAATTTTCGAGCAAAGAAATAGCTCTGTGACTTGTGATGAGAGCATTGCCCAATTGCCACTTTCAGTCTCATCAGAAGTCCAGATTTGGCAGAGTAATTTGCATCCATAGGCTTAGAAATGTCACCTTACCTCGTCACTGTCTATTGCTTACATGGGGATTGGGAAAATGGAATGGGTCATAATTGCAACAATTATAATAACTGTAGTTGAATCATTCATGTCATTAAATAAGATAAATTAAAATTTAGATACCTTGTTAAATGTTATATGGTTTAAAAGGCAGAATTACAGAGTATAACTTAAATCCCTTCATGTGAATATAATACCTACTAAGATTTTTTTTAAAAACTCTTATGTACATTACGATATTTACGTGTGTGACATTGTTAGTTTAACTTTATATTGTAAATATATCTATGGCTAAACTAAAATGCACATTTTTAGCTGTTGACTTAGTCCAAAAATGCAAAATTCTATAATTATTTATATTCTCATGAATGTGGGCTATGCACAAACATAAAACAAGTGCTCCATGTTGATGATAAACATCCATTTTGATGCTACACCTTTAATTAACTACACATGAAATCACATTTGGAGACAAAGAAACCCCTATGATCAATAAAGAGCCAAAAACTTATGCACATGTAAAGCTTCTCTAAGAGTTCCCAGAAAAAAAAAACGTAAATCAGGGCATAGGGCTCCAAACACTAAGAATTTGTGAATAAATTTAGACTAACAACACTTACTGTTATAATTCAACATTACTGAAGCTTTAAAAACCAATTAAAATTATAAATATGTATGAAGTATTTAAATTATAAATTTCAACGAAATATGATGCTTAAAAATTATATTATTGACTATGTCCTTTACCTAACACGAGCTTTTCAGTTTCATGAGATCCCATTTATCAATTCTTGATCTTAGAGCATAAGCCATTGGCGTTCTGTTTAGGAAATTTCTCTCTGTGCCAATGAGTCCAAGGCTCTTTCCCACTTTTTCTTCTATTAGATTGAATGTATTAGGTATGATGTTTAGGTCCTTAATCCACTTGAACTTCAGCTTAGTGCAAGATGACAAATATTTTTATTTTTCTATATACAGACAGCCTGTTATAACAGCACCATTTATTGAAGATGCTTTCTTTTTTCCATTGTATATTTTTGGCTTCTTTGTCAAAGATCAAGTGTGTGTAGTGTGTAGTTATATTTCTGGGTCTTTAATTCTATCCCATTGATCAATCTGTCTGTCTCTATACCAATATTTTTATCACTATTGTTCTGTAGTACAGGTTGAGTTCTGGGACGGTGATTTCCCAGGCTGTTCTTTTATTGTTGAGAACTATTTTCACTATTCTGGTTTTGTTTGTTTGTTTTTGGTTTTTTTTTGATTTTTGATTTTTGATTTTTGTTTTTTTTGTTTTTGTTTTTGTTTTTGTTTTTGTTTTTTGTTTTTGCCTTTCCAGATTAATTTGAAAATTACCTTTTTCATGTTTTTAGAAAATTGTTTTAGGATTTTTGATACTGAGTATTTTAAGATTTTAATTTCATGTCATGAGTTAGCATTTAATGAAGTATGATATTTTGTGTTGTAAACCTGAATCACTTCTTCAGACACCTTCTCAACAATTTCATACAAAGCGAAGGAATTATTTTTATATGAAGATCCAGCAATAATTAGGAAGATATTAAATTCCAGTGGCTTTCTCCCCCCACAGTCTCAAATTCTTGTGTCAAGTCAGCACAATGTTGCATCCAGTGGTAAAATCTCTGTTAATTGTTCTTGTAAGACCCAATGGATCAGCAGGAAATGGCATCAGTCACCAAGCCTAACACCAAGTTTGATCCTAGGACTTAAATGGCAGAGAAGAACTAAGAGCCAATTTTAACAAGTTATTCTCTAACTCCTACATGTGTCTGTGGCACATGATCCCAGCCTCATCTGCCCATACAAAGAAATAAATACTTGGACAAAAAAGAAATCTCATGCTACTAGTTTTATATACACACACACATATATGTGTATTTATGTGTAGTTATATATATATATATATATATATATATATATATATATATATATATATGATTACCATACACATAAACTCTTAAAATATATTGGCGATATCTATCTATATTTTTATTTCATGATTGTACCTACCTGCATTGTGCTCATCTATTATTTCATGATATAGGTCATACTTCATACATTTTTCTTATCAAAAAGCTAATGTGCATGAGATTTAATCATGCCTTCTTATAATCTCATTGTTAGTAATTTACAGAATAAAATCTAAGTAATATTATCTAAGCTTTCTAAAATAATACATTTTGTTATGCAAAGGAAATTTCAGGAATAACTCAAAATCTTGCAATCCATACATTAAAAAAGAGTGTTCTCTAGGCTTGTGAGATATGTTTTTGCCTTTGTTAGCAAGGCGTCCTGTAGAGCCTCAAGAGAATAAGGTCACTTGCTCCAATCAAGGCTTGGTTTTACTTAGTAAGTTAGCCCTTACTAAGCAGATTGGAAGCAGACATTTGCCAAAGGAAGCTTTGGGGGTTGCCTCTACCCTAGCTATAAGGCTACTCAGAAATGAAGTACATTAAAATACTCAGTATGACCTCAGTCTCTTAGGGAAATCTGAGGCCATATAAGAAGTATTTTTCTACTTTATTGTAAGTGTCCATTGAGCCTAATGTATCTTTAAAAGTGAAATGATTTGAAATTTAGGAAGAGGAAAAGAATTTTCATTTTTGGAGAATGTACTTTGGTTAATATTTCAATTAGACAATGATCTGAGTGAATTTAAACTTCATTCATGGGCTGGTGAGATGGCTCAGTGGGTAAGAGCACCCGACTGCTCTTCCGAAGGTCCAGAGTTCAAGTCCCAGCAACCACATGGTGGCTCACAACCATCCGTAACGAGATCTGGCACCCTCTTCTGGAGTGTCTGAAGATAGCTACAGTGTACTTATTTATAATAAATAAATAAATCTAAAAAAAAAAAAAACAAACTTCATTCATTTAAACAAAAATGAATGACAACTACTTTTCTATAATAAAATGTTTTCAGCATAGGCATTTATGCCAAATTAAGAATTATTATATTTTATAATATGAACAAAATACATTCCTTTCACTTAAGCCTATACTCTATAGTAGAACAAACATACAGTTCCAGTTCTCATATCACTGAGATCTTGGATTGTATGATGTTTGTGTTTACTCCAAGACTGAATTTGCAGATCTGCTTCCTTGCTATTGACAGGAAGATAACATAACTGTCAGACAGAGAGAGACATGGATAAATATAAGTGCATTGAAAAGAAAAGGCAGTGGCTGGAGTCATACATGGATACATGGTTAACATAAAAGTATTGTATCATATAGTATTCAGTACTACATTATTTAAACAGGAAATATCCTATATTTTCAAGATATATGTAAGTGTATATTTTGTATGTTTACTTATATTTATAGAATTGCATTTTGTACAGATATATTAGCATATGTTAGTGCTAGTAACGGCAATTTCATAAAAAAAAAATTTGTGTGATTTCCTTAAATTGCTCTATCCACAGATCTTTAACTAATTTATCTTTATATATTAATTTATATTGATATAATTTAATATCCTAATACTGTCTGAAAACTTCAATCCTTTACTCTCAACTTATTTTATTATAAATTAATTTCCTTGCATCAACTTGACAACTGTGAGCTTTAAAATTATTTTGACCTTTTTCGAATATTTGACAAAATATTTACTACTTATTATAAATCAGACCCAGTGGTTATTCACATAAAAATCTAATTTAATGATTCTTAATTTATTCTAAGTTAACAAAGGCATACTGGCCAAATATCCGAAGTAATTGCCAAATATTTTACTGTACAAATACCTATAAATTTGAAAACATAAATTTTTGACATAATAATTCCTTATAGCTCATTGAACGCGGAGGCAGCCGCCGGGCATTTGTGTGGTCTCGTCGTCAGCGCAGCCGGGCCTACACGCAAGCAACCATGTCTAAGGGACCTGCAGTTGGCATTGATCTTGGCACCACCTACTCCTGTGTGGGTGTCTTCCAGCATGGAAAGGTGGAAATTATTGCCAATGACCAGGGTAACCGCACCACGCCGAGCTATGTTGCTTTCACGGACACAGAGAGATTAATTGGGGATGCGGCCAAGAATCAGGTTGCAATGAACCCCACCAACACAGTTTTTGATGCCAAACGTCTGATCGGGCGTAGGTTTGATGATGCTGTTGTTCAGTCTGATATGAAGCACTGGCCCTTCATGGTGGTGAATGATGCAGGCAGGCCCAAGGTCCAAGTGGAATACAAAGGGGAGCAAAAAAGTTTCTACCCAGAGGAAGTGTCCTCCATGGTTTTGACAAAGATGAAGGAAATTGCAGAAGCATACCTCGGAAAGACTGTTACCAATGCTGTGGTCACAGTGCCGGCTTACTTCAATGACTCTCAGCGACAAGCAACAAAAGATGCTGGAACTATTGCTGGCCTCAATGTACTTCGAATCATCAATGAACCAACTGCTGCTGCTATTGCTTATGGCTTAGATAAGAAGGTCGGAGCTGAAAGGAATGTGCTCATTTTTGACTTGGGAGGTGGCACTTTTGATGTGTCAATCCTCACTATTGAGGATGGAATTTTTGAAGTCAAATCAACAGCTGGAGACACCCACTTAGGTGGAGAAGATTTTGACAACCGAATGGTCAATCATTTCATTGCTGAGTTTAAGCGAAAGCACAAGAAAGACATCAGCGAGAACAAGAGAGCTGTCCGCCGTCTCCGCACTGCCTGCGAGCGGGCCAAGCGCACCCTCTCCTCCAGCACCCAGGCCAGTATTGAGATTGATTCTCTCTATGAGGGAATTGACTTCTATACCTCCATTACCCGGGCTCGATTTGAGGAGTTGAATGCCGACCTGTTCCGTGGCACACTGGACCCTGTAGAGAAGGCCCTTCGAGATGCCAAACTGGACAAGTCACAGATCCATGATATTGTCTTGGTGGGTGGTTCTACCAGAATCCCCAAGATTCAGAAACTTCTGCAAGACTTCTTCAATGGAAAAGAACTGAACAAGAGCATTAACCCCGATGAAGCTGTTGCCTATGGTGCAGCTGTCCAGGCAGCCATTGTATCTGGAGACAAGTCTGAGAACGTTCAGGATTTGCTGCTCTTGGATGTCACTCCTCTTTCCCTTGGTATTGAAACTGCTGGTGGAGTCATGACTGTCCTCATCAAGCGCAATACCACCATCCCCACCAAGCAGACGCAGACCTTCACCACCTACTCTGACAACCAGCCTGGTGTACTCATTCAGGTGTATGAAGGTGAAAGGGCCATGACCAAGGACAACAACCTGCTTGGAAAGTTCGAGCTCACGGGCATCCCTCCAGCACCCCGTGGGGTTCCTCAGATTGAGGTTACTTTTGACATTGATGCCAATGGCATCCTCAATGTTTCTGCTGTAGATAAGAGCACAGGAAAGGAGAACAAGATCACCATCACCAATGACAAGGGCCGCTTGAGTAAGGAAGATATTGAGCGCATGGTCCAAGAAGCTGAGAAGTACAAAGCTGAGGATGAGAAGCAGAGAGATAAGGTTTCCTCCAAGAATTCACTGGAGTCCTATGCCTTCAACATGAAAGCAACTGTGGAAGATGAGAAACTTCAAGGCAAGATCAATGATGAGGACAAACAGAAGATTCTTGACAAGTGCAATGAAATCATCAGCTGGCTGGATAAGAACCAGACTGCAGAGAAGGAAGAATTTGAGCATCAGCAGAAAGAACTGGAGAAAGTCTGCAACCCCATCATTACCAAGCTGTACCAGAGTGCGGGTGGCATGCCTGGAGGAATGCCTGGTGGCTTCCCAGGTGGAGGAGCTCCCCCATCTGGTGGTGCTTCTTCAGGCCCCACCATTGAAGAGGTGGATTAAGTCAGTCCAAGAAGAGGGTGTAGCTTTGTTCCACAGGGACCCAAAACAAGTAACATGGAATAATAAAACTATTTAAATTGGCACCAAAAAAAATAATAATAATTCCTTATAAATGTTCAAAATAGTTTTGCTAAACATTTATTTAAAATACATGTTTTAATGAGTGTTCAATAATTTTATGAAATATTTATTTATTCACCACAATATAATGGCAATTCCTTTTTCTGTCACATTTGAAAATTATTTAAATTTTTATTTCCTATATTGTAAACTAGAAGCTCAGAAATATTACAAAATAAATGCTTAATGCACACAGTAATGTATAATGTCGCTTGATTATCCAGAGTGTAACCTTTAAATTTTAAGTTTTGCAAACATAAAATTTAATAAATAATAGATACTATAAGAATATATTGAAGTTATTACATAATGTATCCTAATATAGAGAATATTATGTCTAATACTAATATGCATGTGTGCATACACACATATATCTTTGTGTGTGCATGTATGTGTGTGTCTGTGTATATTTATTTATTGAATATATTTATTTACTAAACTTGGATAACATTATTAATTAATTAGCAAACTAGATAACCTAACTTAAATTTCATAATTGCATTTGAAAAAATGCCACTGGTTAACATAGGAGATCCAATTAGAATGAGGCAGAGGTGTGCAGTCTGGGCAGTGATTACAGATTAAGTGGTAACAACATAGTGCATGGAGAGATGATCTAGCTAGCTGACAGCACAATGCTGCAGTTTTGTTTAAACTTTTATACCAACTTTAGAACATATTTTACTTACCCTTCACAATGTCTCCTGTTTCATCATTGTTTATATTAGCAGATCATCCATGGACATAGCCAACATAGACATAGTAATTGCTCATTAAATTATTCATCCAAATTTATTCATCTTTTGTACAGAGTGTGTTCCATAAGTACATAAAACAAAAGAGAGAGGGATGATATTTTTGTATATAGAAGCCACAGAGTCCATTTATATCCTAGTTTTGCCATTTACTTGGTGGGCAATCTTGAAATTTTCATATCACCCAATGGTTTTCCCCATTAGAATAATGGGAAAGAAGAATAGTATTCACCTCATGAAGTCTTTGGGAATAAGCTTAAATTAATGCTGTGCTCCATTCTTGGAAACACACACACAGTGTATTCCACACTTAGAGAATTCTTGGAAACACACACACACACAGTGTTTTCCACACTTAGAGGCCCTAAGACATCCATAGCATATATATATATATATATATATATATTTTTTTTTTCCTTATAAGAGACACAAGTGTAATGGAAACACGAGGGAGAGGTAAATTTATGTTTCATTTAAAATGAGTTATTTTGATGTACAGTTAGAAATAACTTTTAGTAAGAGCTCTTTCACAAAAAATTTCGTGAAAATATAAATCACCATTTTTATTTATTTTTCTTTATTTGAGGGATAGGAGGAAGTGATTGGGTAGGTGAAAACTCTCATAGAAGCAGGGAGAGATGGGATAGGGTATGTCAGGAGGAGAAATCAGGAAAGGGGATAACATTTAAAATGTAAATAAATAAAATATCCAATTAAAAAAGAAAATATCAATGGGTATATAATAAAATAATTCTATAAAAACATTGACTTTCCTTTCCAAATACTTCACCATAGAGCAAAACCCATTCTTCATCTCATGCCCCTTTACTTATTTCTCATAATCCACCAAATTTAGTTAAATTTCCCTACTCATAAGCATATTAGTGTGACCAATCCTCTGGAGTATGGGTTTTCTACTGGTGGCCATATTGGCCTTTTGTTTTGCTTTGTTTTGTTTTCAGGAAACAATCATTTCTCTCTCAGCAGTTATTAACTGTTAAGAGTAACTCAGTAAAGTTTTGGGTGAGATCTGATGATCATCCACACCACCTATTCTTATCCCAGTATATTGAGTATACCTATTCAATATCCCAGTATATTGATCTTCCATGTTTTGCATGAGAAATCACAGTAAGTCTGAATATATGAATGGAATAGACATATAATATCTAGAATGCAGAAATGTAACAGTACTCCTCCCATCAGTGGACTCTTATATTACTTCTGTACCCTCCTGTGAGATCTTACCAGAATGATAGTCAATAAGTCAAGCCTTTGCTATGATTACAGTTTGATATGAGTGTATCATTTAGGGATGAGTTCTTAGTCTTTTACTTTTATCCTATTGATTAATTATACTTGCCTTCCTTTGTAGAGAGCAAATGTGCATCTGTTTGAATGTGTATTGTTGACATGAGCATAACCACATAAAGAACACCATTGGCCCAGACTTATTGTAATGGTAAGGTCTTCCCATATTGGACGAAGAATATTGATAAACAATTAACCTTTAGCTAAATCAGTACATATTGATTTCTACAGCTTTCTTATCTCAGATGACTGCATGATGAGGCTGCCCAGAGACTGCTTCTCTATAGAGATCCCATATCAAGATTTCTTAATTTGACTCCAAATTAGTGTTGTCTACTAAAATACACCAAGTTTCTGGGATATTGGTTTGTAGGAGGGCAAAGCTCAGAGTATTCTAGCTTTATAAATACATGTCTATATATATTAAGTTTTCTTCACTCCCAATAAGGTTTCAAGAACACAGCCATGTGAGCCATGAACCTGATATGTAACTGCATATAGAAGAATCTTCAGTTAATATAATGCATGCTGAGTAGGGTTTCTCCTCCTTCCACTCCTCCAAATACCTCCTTGTATCTGCCCATTCCCCTTGCCCCACATTTACTTTCCTTGTGTTCCTTCTTTAGGAAAGAAAATATGTTAAGAGACCACAACTAAACTATAAAAAACAAGATATAATAATGAGACATGGCAAACGCCCTCCTAAAGAGTCTAGGCAAGCCAACCCAATTGGAGGAAAAGAGTCTCAAGAGCAGGCAAAAGTGTCAGAAGCACAGCCACTCCCACTGTTAAGAGTCCCACAAAAGACCAAGCTAATAGCCACAACATTTATGAAGAAGACTTGGTGCCAAACCGTGAAATGACCTATACTTCCTGCTTCAGTAGATGTGGCCTCATGTGAACTCTGCTTAGTTGATTTGGTTGACATGGTCTCCTTATGTCCTTCATCCCCTTTGACTACTACAATATTTCCTCCCTCTCCAAAGGAGAAATCCCCATTGGAGATGTCTAATTTAGACTCTATTTCTGCATAATGTCTGGCGCTGGGTTCTGCATCCATCCCATTTGCTGCTGGTAAAAATGCCTCTGATGACAACTGGATTGATTTAGGAGTATAGCAGAATATCACTAGAAATATTTATTTATCTTCTGGCAATCCTGTTATATTCTATCCTAGGCCTCTGGGTTATCCAGCATCCAGTTCCAGGTAGTGTAAGGCATGAACTCTCTCTTCTAGAGCTTATTCTCAAGGTAAACTGAGAGCTGTGACCATCGCTCAAGCACATCTTATAGTTAGGACAGAGATTGTAGATGGGAGATTTTGTGGCTGGTTCAGTGTCCATCTTTCCATATCCTGCAGAGAATGTTCTCGTGCAAAAGAGACTAGACCATAGAGATTAAGACTTCAGGCACAGATGACCTTGCCCTCTCTATAGTCATTGTTCTATGTGGATGTTGTTGACAGAGAAACCCACTGTCAGTTTTCAGAGGCAGATGTTCTGTCCTAAGCTTGGGTTTTATGAGATCTCCACAGGACCCCCTTACCAACTGTATGTAACATCATACCATCACCAGAGGCCTTTCTTGACCACAAAAATGGCTAGATCAGACTCAGTGTCCTCCTTACTAGTCCTCACTAGTTCATCCTCATGGGTTCCAGGAAGTTCCTAGAGCACTAGGTTTCCATTACCTCAATTCCACCTGTCCCTCCTTGAATTCTCTTCCTGTGTCCTCCACTCTGAATGATCATTCCTGTTCATACCTGCCTGCAATCTACATTCAGAATGTGCTTCCTCTTAACAGAGAGATATATGTGTCCATTCTTGAGTTTTCTTTCTGCATGCCCTACTCTGCTTGATCATTCTAGCTCCTGTTCATATCTTCCTGTAATCTATCTTCAAAACACATTTCCTATTCTCAAGGAGATATATAAGTATTTCCAAGAGCCCTTCTACCCTTCTTTTTACCTATATTCTTTGAGTCTGGATTGATTTCAACAAATGTGATATAGATAGATATATAGATATAGATATCATATATTCAGGAAATATACTCATATTTTATGAACAATTGTCCTTAGGATTAGGGTTATAAAATATAGTTAACACCAAATAAAACCAACTTGTTATAGACTGGATTTCCTTCTGTTTTATTTTTACAGTGCTTGAATGATATTTTTGATAGATATTTACATGAGGTAAGGGAATGTATGAATTATTTTGTAGAATGCCGTCTTACTGTCCTAAAATATGAGCATAAGCAATATCTGTACTTCCCTTGAAAACAAATTTTAATCACCAACATCTTCAGTGATTAACATGGTCTAGAAAAAAAAAAGGAGTTGAAAATTGTACTACTCTAGTATTCTATTGACTTTATTAGTCATTTACTGCATTAGTCCTAAACTCTGGAACAATAAGTCAATGTGGTCACTATGTTAGGACAATTGGTGTGCTTCAAAACTGATGATGTATCCAAATTACATTAGGAAGGATTGATCCTCCCTAATGCAGAATCTTATTTAATGATACTCAAGAAACACTTTAACTCTTAGCTCTTAAATGCTATTTTACTTTCAAAATACTGGCTGTAAAAGTCTCTAGAGAATAATATAAGGACTAGGCAGTAATTAAATATATGTTTAAATGTATTTTACTAATTCATTTTGGAAAGCTTTTCCATTATAATGCAATCAATTGATTGGATAACTTGGGATTTCTGGGTTAAAGAATCAGCTAATATGAAATATTTGCTAATAGTTTTTATATTTATGCTTTAATTGGGGCCATGCAATTATAAGGGGAAAAAAATCATGTAATACTCTATATCTTTGTTCATCATATGTACAGTCCTGAAAAAAATTCACTCATAGAAGTCTAACACACCTCTGGGCTTTCTCAGAATTAGAATGTAACCCTACACACATTTTTTTTTAATGTAATTTGCTTCTCTGGGCAGATTTTATTTCTTCTATTTTACACCCATATTGTAAAATAAACATTCAACCCTTTTAAGCCAAATATTTTACTTTTATTGAAACATCAAGTTCCTAATAAACTATTTTACAAAAATAGTCATTATACTTTGAATTCAGACAAAATAATCACTTTAATTAAGCGTGAATGAATATATTAGTTGAAGATGCAAGATACATTGAAATATCATAAATGTTCAACTGATTACTTGTTAAAAATTTAAAATACCCATATTTGCACTTATTTGTATACTGTTTTCTATTTCGTTGAAAGTCACTTAAAGGCAGAATTAATCAAAGCTTCTGTCTATGTTTTAAACTGATTCTTACTATACAACCTCTAAGTTTTGTTCATTCACTAATTTATAATTCATCCATGTATCCATTCTTTCTTAATAACATTTCTTATATATTCTAAGAAAGTAAAATCAAATAAACTCTTAATTAATGCAATATTTGAAACTATGAAAAGACAGTGTATTCTCAGTAAGGTATTACTGTTACTCAGCAAGACATATTTCACTTTTATTTATCAATTTACCTGGGATTAACAATACATTAGAAAAGAACAGACGGTAAGTACGTTTCTTTATATTGTGTTTCAAAGAAATATAACAAAGCAAAAAGAAAAATTCACTCAATTTCCAGTTAGAAAGTATGAGATTATGGAGTTCCTGAAGATTTTTTGTAAATTCACAGCTATGTGTGGTCAATATGACACGTTGGTTAGTCAGAATTTTTCTATAGAAGTAGTCCTAGAGTACTACTAGCCCAAGCCTGAGACTCAGGGAACTCTGGGGAAGATGGGGACGATCAATAGGAAAAAGACATAGGAAAAAGATACCTGATATGGAATAACATCTTGTATAAGGAAGATATGTATCTGAAATCTCAACAATATATTAGCTTAAGCAAGATCAGCACAACTCCATGTAACTTTCTGTCATTGGGAAGGAAAATGTTACCAGGTCTCAACCCTAGATGAAGAATTACAGCAAAATGGCTGCTAAAAGCAGAAACCTAATGCACACTCCATTCATTTATTGGAATATCATAGAGATCCCATTCGCTAATTATGTGTAATAGATGCTAATCTTGTAAAATAAAAACGATAATCCAGTCTAGGTAATGAAAGAAAAAGGAAATGTTCTTTCTTTCTTTCTTTCTTTCTTTCTTTCTTTCTTTCTTTCTTTCTTTCTTTCTTTCTTTCTTTCTTTCTTTCTTTCTCTCTCTTTCTTTCCTTCCTTTCTCTCTCTCTCTCTCTCTCTCTCTCTCTCTCTCTCTCTCTCTCTCTCTCTTTCTTTCTTTTTTTTTTTTTTTTGGTTTTTTTGAGACAGGGTTTCTCTGTGTAGCCCCAGCTGTCCTAGAACTCACTTTGTAGACCAGTCTTGGCCTCGAACTCAAAAATCTGACTGCCTCTGCATTCCTAGTGGTGGGATTCAAGGCATGAGCCACCACGCCCAGCGATATTCATCTTTCTTAAAATGTAGAATTTTTTTCAGTTAAAATAACATGGATATATCTTCAAGTACACTACCTTTGTCAGTATGCTGAATTTATAAAACAATTCACTGAATAAATGTCTGTTTCTTGTCTTTGTCTGATAAGATTCTAGTACAATGAGAATAACTGGATGTTTAAAATGAACTTTCTCTTATCAGTTGTTTAAAATCCAGAGCAAAATTCTCATTTACAGCAGGATGAACTACCCACAGATACCTCTGAAATATTTATAACTTTGTATAATACCATTGGACAATACTTTACCAGTGAGTAATCACCAAAGTGTGACATAATATTTACTTCTCAAAATTAAAGACAAATTCATGATATATTTGAATTTGAGTATTTGAGTTGCTTGACAGATTGAACATAGTGGTACTAGTATAATTAGAATAATTCACATATCTTCTCTTTTGAACATAGACTACTTAGAATTCCTTACTACCAAAGGGATCTATCTTGGATCCTACACTGCTACTGGATTTCCATCCCACATGTGATTGTCCTCAGTGAATATACAAGCACCTGCGGGGTACCTTGATAAACCAAGAAGAATATCATGTTGTTGTATGTTTATAGAATTTGACATTTTGGTAATTTATTGCTTGAGGAAATTTAACTTTATACAAAATAAATGCTAAATAATGTGAAAATGGATATATATATATGTATATATATATATAATTAACATATATATTCATATATATGTATATATGTATATATATGTGTTAATCATGTCCTGAAATTTCAAGTCTTTGTACTTCAGACATTGCTCAGTAGTTAAGAGCTGTTACTGTCCTCTCAGACAAATTACACTCAGTTCTGTCATCAATATGATACCTCACAAACACATATAACTCCATCCATTACTGTAAGATCTGATGCACTCTTCTGGCCTTCACAAGTTCCTGCACAGACATGGTACACATAAACTTATGTACATGGTATAACTAATGTTCTGAAGATTCAGACATAAATTATTAAGATCCTGTACAGACCTGCCAAGTTAAGGATTCATAGTTAGCTATAGAAAAATGGCATGGCAAGACCACAGTTGAAGTACACATGTGAAGAGACTGTAAAATAGCCTGTCTTGTCTAGGTAGAAGATGATAACAAAATAAAAAGGAGAGAGAGAGAGAGAGACAGAGAGAGAGACAGAGAGAGAGAGACAGAGAGAGAGACAGAGAGAGAGAGAGAGAGAGAGAGAGACAGAGACAGAGAGAGAGAAAGTTAAAATCTTTAAAACTGCAGTTCTAGCCCAGAGATGTAGAACAAATTTGCCATCTGCCTAGCAAAGGCAAGATCCTGAGTTCATATATTACCATCAAACAACAAAAAGCTTAAATTCTTTTGAAAAAAATTTGCAATTATGTGAAAATTCTTATCATGACTTCTTCTAACTATACCCCTGATGAGATTTTACAAACAAAACACTACTTATTAACAGTTTATCAGATATTTTCAAATTCTGCAGGTTTTTAATGAACTGGTTAACCTGGGCAACATGAACTTATCAAGGATGCTACGACCACTATAGTTTTCATATAGTGAAGAGTCTGAATCTTGACTATGAAGTCTTCTTTCTGAAAATAGACTTTTGGAGATTTTTTTTTAAAAATCTGTTATTTCACTTAGAGCTGCAGGTCACCCTCTCTCTTGATCTTTTCTGATTGCTAAGCAGATTCAGCATTTGCTGTCAGATGTTGTTACAATTTTCACAGTGGGCACATCCAGTGACCCTGACAAAGCTGCATCATATCACTGATCCCTTTGATTGCTGTACTGATTTCTATGATTGTTGCCATCTGCTGTACATAAAAACAACATCAACGGCCAGACAGAAAACTTTTTGGAAAAACTCCCCAAGTAATGAAATCACTAGAAATGGACATATTCCTAATTACGTATTATATTGACTATAACTCCCTGGTTAATGATGACCATTACAAACATCTAAGAATATGTGAGGACAGATGAATATTTCAAACATGTTAAATTTTTGTTAATGTGAAAACTTATGCTGTTGTTGTATTTACTTGAAACTATGTATAAAGGACATTTGGCTTTATTTTTTGTAGGGAACATAGCAAACAAACGATGAGAAAATAAAATTATAAAAATACCCAGTATTTTACAAAAAAATAATATGGAACTGTATGAAATTGTTTTATAATAAGACATTATTAGTCTCTTTTGAAGTTTTATTTAATGTTCACAGTAGAACATAGGATGAACATAGTTATTCCATATATAATTATGAATCTGAGTCTTTCAGGTTTCAGTTTATTTTCATTTTAAAGGACTGAGCATTTAGGACTAAGATTAGTTAATTCAAAATCCTTGGAGGTACAGTCAAGACATGGAATATTATAAAATTATCTGTACCCTCATTTGATTCTTATGCAAATAAATTATGAAACTTTTTGGTGTGTAAAGAAAATATGAATCCAGCTAGTCATAGAAACTCACCAGGGATACAGTTGATTCAGTTTTTCTCTTGATTTTTTTACATAAGGTTAAATCTGGGTTATGTTAATAGTTTCATGTATTAGTCTGGAATGTGGTTAAATGATTTATTAAAATATTTTTTTTAAAAATACACTGGTTTTTTCATATTTTAAAGTTTAATCTGTTGTTTGTCATTATTCTCACCTTACTACTAATTTAAATTCTTTTTTTTATACCTCTTCAGATTACAAATGTTGGAATCCTAGATCCATATATTATGATTTTAGGAAGTAGAGCCTTTAGGGCACAGTTAAATATCAAACATATAGCCTTACGAATGGATGAGTCATATGCTTAATATGTTCTGGAAATACTTAATTTTTTTATGTCATACAAGGAAACAGTAGGGAGGCAACTATCTCTAAGCCAAATAGAACAGAGAAAGTATTGAC
Organism: Mus caroli; assembly: GCF_978045245.1. Lineage (NCBI taxonomy): Eukaryota > Metazoa > Chordata > Mammalia > Rodentia > Muridae > Mus > Mus caroli. The sequence goes on from NW_028227267.1 coordinate 79,782,769, forward strand.
TCTTTTATCTTAGATACCCTCTATGTAAATCTATCAAAAATAAAATATGTTCTATATGCCAAAAAGTCAATGGCATTTTTTTAGTTAGGTATTTTCTTCATTTACATTTCCAATGCTATCCCAAAAGTCCCCCATACACTCCCCCCATACTCCCCTACCCACCCACTCCCACTTCTGGGCCCTGGCATTCCCCTGTACTGAGGCAGATAAAGTTTGCAAGACCGAGGGGCCTCTCTTTCCAATGATGGCCAACTAGGCAATCTTCTGATACATATGCAGCTAGAGACACGAGCTCCTCTCTAACACGCTTTTCTATGTCCAGTTTATTTATTTTTAAACATCTCTATTGGTTATAATTTCCAATATATTTCAGGTAAGACTCAGAACAAATAGATTTTAAAACGCACTATCAAACTATCAAACCTGATTGTATCATTTGAGAGGGCTCGAATATTATTTTCTAAAGATAATTACTTGGTGTCGAAAAAAATAGGAGATATATTTGTTTAGAGAAATGAATAAAATTATATTGAAACAATTCAAACTTTTGAAATTATTATTTTTTTAAATGCAGAACAAGATTTATTGATATATATGCATGTCCTCTACTTTAAAAAAAAAAATTACAAAACCTGCCATTCATTGAGCATTTCATAGGCAGGACTAGTTTACAGTTTAGTCTCTTATTTGTTTACAAATAACGTTGTCAGGTACAGTGAGTGCCACTTCATATACAATTAGCAGTTTCCTTCAGGATTTTCTTTATAGCTACAATGATACCTTACACTACGTTTCTTATTACTATCAGAAAAATTATACATCCATAAAAATGTCGACTATTTGACCTATATATTTTTACTATGTCTTGGAGTTACATCTGCCCTTTCCCTTATGGAAACTACAGTGATTACGTCCTTCATTTCTTTATATGTCCAATGGTTTATATGTCCAAATGTTTTATAAATCAGAAAAACAATTCACTTTCACCAATCAAAGCCAATATAAATGTTCTTGTCAGTAAAACCAATCACTTTCATGTTTTCAGATCTCCAGAAGAATTTTTCTACCCTTTCCTAAAATTTAACTCTCACAGGAAATAGAATGAAAGATTTTGTTGTGTGGTAATTAATCTGCAAGTGAAGATAATTAGAAATCCTTCAGAGGTTCTTCTCTGCACATGTCTCTGAAGAGATTTCCAGTTAAGTTATACTGCAGACGAAGGCCCTTTAGATAAAGGTAACATTGCCACAATGGATGGACTCTAGAACATAGTTAAAAACGGGAAAAGAGAGACATGCTCTTCTTTCAATGAGTCAAAAAGCTCAGTGCTCTGCAATGACTCCTTGTAAGACAACAGCTCTGCAACATCCACAGGAATATCAGACTTCTAACACGGACATTTTTAATGAACAGATCACCTACATCATATCGATATTCACATTGTCTGATGAGATCCATCAGAATCTCTAAATGAGACTTCAGGTAACCATTTCAGCAATTATAACTGCACTGCTTTCTTTTCCTATTATGGTGTAAGGAAAGCTCCTTATCAAGTTTCTAGTTCTGCTTAGAAGATAGTGTATCCTGTAATCTTGTCCCTATCTTTTCTTGTCATATATTCCACGATGTAACCAGGACACTTCCTAAGGGCATTGCCTAGATCTGAAAGTCTTTAGAAAGAAGCATAAAACTCTAGTAGCTCATCATGTCTTTAATTATTTGTTTAAGGGTGGCTACTAGGTACATTTACGCAATCTCTTGGAAATTGAATGAAACATTTTTTCCTTAGGTGGCTAATTATCTTTTGGTAAAACTATCAATGATAAAATATGCTACATATTTAATGGTGTGGCTAGTACTGAAGATGTTTCTGAATATTTACAAATTCTATTAATGTATGGCTGATTTTATTTTATTTGAAAACCTTGAGGATTTTCTGATTTTGTATCTTATTCATTTCTAAATGCAGTTTTTTTTTTAGTTTTTTTTTAACTTAAACTTTATGTTATTCACTATTATAAAAATATAATTAAGTTGACTAGATACTAGGATTGTCCAAATGTAAATATTATGAGGGATAAAATAAAAAATAAAAACCCATATTTTAAATTTTTTACTTAAAACAAATTATCTAATTATTTTAATGGTAAATTTATTTAAAAATTTATTATAAAACGTTATTTCCTCTCACCTTTCACGTCAGAGCTTTTATGCAGTACAAATATATTTCCTTGGCAATACTGGAAATCACTTCTCATAACTAAATCTGATGTTGTAACATTTCTTAATTCTATATACACCAGACCTGTAAAATTTTTAGTTAAATCAAAATCTCACGTAATAATACATCCTAATTTCTAAAGTCCAGACAACTTACAAAATTGCAGGAGGGAAAAATATAGATGAACTGCTGTTAGAAGGTACTCAAACCTATTATGTCTTATTTCATATCACAGCACATAGGCTATCTCTACTGTCACCTACCTGCAGGCAAAATTGAGCATAATCTATCAGAAAGATGAGTCTTTCCAATTTTTAAAATCCTTCTGGGAAGCAGATATCAGAAGTTGCTTAATGTGAAAAAGAAATAGAAAAGAAACAAGAAAGAAAGGAAGGAAGGAAGGAGGAAAGAAAGAAAAGAAAACATAGAAAGAAGTTCTCCTCTGTAAATAAATTGTACTGTACCTTAAACACATAACATGTTCTTTAATACAATTTTCTCAGGTACAATTCAAATAGAAATATATTATATTAATAAAATATATATTTGGAAAACAATTCATATTCTTTCAATTAGTATTTCTAAACAATGTAACGTTGAATAAACATAAAACTACATGAATAAATCTCATGAGAGTTTAAATGAACATAATTACAATCACAGAAAACAACTATAGGCTTGAGTAAAGAAAAATTGGTCTGAAAATCTTAAAATATAGGATTAAAAAATCAGAAGGAAATAAAAATTTGGAGAAGGGTACAGTTCAAAATTAGCCTAGAGTAAACAGAGAATAATTTACATTATACATTAAAATAATAAATATAAACACAAAAGGTAATTTAGGTAGCTTAAAGGTTTCCGTAAAAAGTAAAATTTAACAGGACATTAGTTGACTAGGGCATCTGTGCAGGATCAGGTCTTTGTGATAGGGAATTGAACTCATGAAACTACAAAAAATGGGGTTGCCATAACAAGACCAAAAAATAAATAAATAAAAGAACCTGTCGCCATGGCAATAATGGGTGGGAAATGTCATAAAAATACACACAAAGGTTGAGAACTTCAAACAATTAATGGCTCCTGAGAGAGGGAGAAACAGCCTTTTACAGGAATGAAATAGCCTGTGGCTTATTTCATACTAACTGGTGACTTATTCTGAAGCAATTGAAAGTGGATTTAATATTATATGTATGTGGGGTGTGTATATGTGTGTGTATGTGTGTGTATGTGGCTGTGCATGCATAAGGAGGAAGAAAGAATTTGAGAGAGGAGTGATTGGGGGGGGGGAAACTGATGAATTAAACAGGAAGTAAAGAGGAGAGGAGAGGGCAGGGTTAAATGACAAGATTACAGAACTAATATATGAAAAATACCCTGTGACTTATTTCGTACTAACTGGTCACTTATTCTGAAGCAATTGAAAGTGGATTTAATATATGTGTTTGTGTGTGTCTGTGTGTGTGTGTGTGTGAGTGTGTATATGTATGTGTGTGTATATATGAAAATATACCCATCTATATCTCTGTCTGTTATTGTATTGTGTTTTCAGAATTAACTTACAGAATGAGAGAATGGTACAATCTTTTCTTTTAATCAATGAGCAAAGATTTCAGGACATCACAGAGGCACACTTTTCTGTATCCCCAAATTCCTTGTATGAAATTATGTATAGTTTAAAAATAAACAGTAAACATGTACTTGAAATTATTTCTAGAGTATTATAATATCAAACATAATTCAAATGACATGCAAATAGTTGTCATAGTATATCTTTTATGGGATAAAAGGTCAAAAATATCATAATACATTTAGTTTTTAAAAATCAATTTGATACCTTGGTATTTTCTAAGTACACTTGGTTGAAACCATGGCTGTGAAGTCTGTTGGCATGGAAATTATTTATCAGTCCAAGGTGCTCTATAATAATTATTTATTAGGTGGTGATATTATATAAATATTTAATCTATTCTCAGAGCTGCAACTAACAAAAACAACCCTGTCTTACTAGTAGATACTTCCACATTTAAAGAAAGCTTGTTAACAATAAAAAATGATTATAGCATAAATAGTATTTTTATTTAGTCACTGTACACAATGTCTAATTTGATATGTTTTCTCACTATATACATGTATATATATATATATATATATATATATATATATATATATATATCCACAGATAATAGTGGTGTTATGACTAAAATTAAGTGATAACTAAATGAGTCATTTTTTTTAAATTTTTGCCAACCCTGAAGTTATCCAAATGCTCAAGTTGTCATATTTTCTGAACAGATGATTTCTGTACAAAATGCCCTGTCAAATCAGACATGAAATTGACAGAAAACATGCATAGCTCTCCTGCTCAGGGCAATTCAATGTCAAAGAGCACACTTAATTTGAATGATAATTTTCTCATTTATGGTTTCTTCACTATTAGAAACGTTTCCACTGTGAAAATAATAAATTAATCTAACTCTTCATTGTCAACATCCATTTTAATTGTTTATCCACATTAGATATATTCTATTCTTTATTAAATATTATTTATTTTATGTGAGTACACTGTAGCTCTCTTCAGACACACTGGAAGAAGGCATCAGATCCCATTACAGATGGTTGTAAGTCACCATGAAGTTGATGGGAATTGAAATCTGGACCTCTGAAAGAGCAGTCCCTGTTCTTAACTGCTGTGTGATTTATAAATATGAAATTATTAAGATTGCCCAAAACTTAAACCATGTTTCTGAATTTAAATTAACTTCTAGCTAATCTGTATAATTATTAAACTTTCAAATCTTAAGTCATAATAATCCATGTACAATGAAAGATTAATTTACCCATAAATTATCTTCCATAGACTAATATAAATTTATTTTGAGCAAAGCTATAGATTTTACATGTCTTAGAATTGATCATTTCTTCTTCAAAAATTTTGTGATATTGTTCTTGTTGTTTTATATGTGTGGTCGTGAGGTGTGTTGGGGCACATGTGTCATCATGGACATGTTGAGGTCAAAGTACAATTTATTGCAATTAGTTCCTTCTTTCCACCTTTGCACAGTTTCCTGAAATCAATCTCTGGTTATCCAGGTTTACCAGTCAAGTGCTTTTACAGGTTGCTCTATCTCAATTTGCCCAATTCCCAGCATTTAATTGGTATGTCATGTGTAAAACTACTTTTGATTTTGTAATTATGCAATATAGTAAGGGTACTTTTACGTTTCTTCAAATCAAAATGTGTAGGCTTCTTGTTGAATAAAATAGCACAGTGAGGATAATTCTACAAGTAAATAATTATTAGTAAATATTTTTATTTTTAAAAATACTAACCTATTAGCATTTTCTGTTTATTTTTCTTACCTAAAGCCTAGTAACAGAAATTTATAGTTATTATATTAGTTAGATACACACTTTAAGGGTAGAAAAGCTTTTATGTAAATTTCAATAATTGGGGATAAGAAACAACACTCTAGTGTTTGAAACGTTTTAGTTTTTAAATTTAAATTTTCTCTTTGTCTCTCTATGTGTTTCTGTCTCTCTTTCTTGCTCTGTCTCTTGGTCTCTGTCTCACTGCCTCTGTCTCTCTGTCTTCATCACTCTGTCTCTCTCTGTCACCCACACTCTCTGTCTCTCAATTTTTCGTGTGTGTGTGTGTCTGTGTGTGTGTGTGTTTATTCAAAGCAAGTTACATCAGAATCGTATTATGTGGGTCAGTATATTTTAACTTGACACATATCCATAAAAGAAACGTGGGGCTGCAGGAGCATAATTCTGTATTTCTTGCTTTCTTTAATCGTGCAGCTTAAGTTACTTCCGTTTCTCACAGGATTAGCTTGATAATATTGACTTACTAAACAAAAAGCATTGCTGGAGCAGTTTAAGCAGGAGTGTCCTACTGCCATGCCCTGAATGGGATTGCACTTCCCTCTGTAAACTACGTGGCTATTAAGGGTTTGATCTTGAATATGTTCTTGCTTTCTGTTCTCCAGTGACTGCAGCAGCACTCTGGGAGATCATCTTTGTTTACGAGGCCATTTCACTGTACTGGTGAGAGTGATTGGAAGCTTACTTTCCTGGAGTTACACACAGATTCTCATATATTATCAGACAGAGTGCCTGGAAGAAGGGAGTCAGTTTTTATTTGTTTGTTTGTTTTACATTTTGAAGTGGTTATATTACAAATTATATTAATCTGTCTCTCCTTATTTGTGCTATGTTTAAAACAACTCTCAAACTCAGTCAGTGACTTTTGCTGTACACAGAAGTTTATTTCTTAATCACACTGTATTCTGGTTTTGAGCTAGTTGAAGCTCTGAACTTGCTCCAGGCTATAAATAAGCCTCAGGTCAGGTTTGCTATTCTGTTTCATGGGTCCTGCCTATTGAAATAAATTTTATTTAGGAAAATTCACATTCCAGTACAAGGAACATGTTGATTAGTATGAACAATGGATTTTAAAACTGATATTATATAGGCTATGCCTATTGACATTCAACTTACTACAGGGAAAATTCTACTGCTCTAGGGAATTATAGATACTACCCTGGACATTGGAAATCTCCAGGGAGCATACTTTAATGTATAATTTGTTTACAGGGATGCTGAATCCACAACGTGGGTAATAACAAAAGTATCTAAAATTTCTGCTTCTAGTCTCTTCGTAAACACCTTTCTTACCAACAGTAATTCATCCACATAGCATTGCTTTCCCTGCTATTTAAATTAAACAAGATATCTCAGAGCCATAAGGCTTCTGTTTTAAATTCATTTTTATACTTTTCTGATAGGTAAATTAGAGAACTCTCCCAAGATTTATTTTATCCTGACACAATAGAATTTTCTAATTCAATGTGATCTTGCATCAGTCTGTTCTTTTGCACCTTTGTTTTGTAAAAGGGTAATTTTGGGGTGTGGGGCTGGAAGCATCCATTTTCCCTTACCAACTCATTCAACAATGTGATAACAGTCCACCACCACTACTAAAATTCTGCTGTTACAATCCCACTTCCCAAGGAGGCAACAAAGCAGTAGACATAGTGTCTATTTTGTATTATCATAGAGAATACTTTTCTGTATGTTTTGACAAGGCATAAATAAGATGTTATGTCTCATATCAATATTGTGTAATGTGATGACTGATTTCATACCACATGTTTTACTTAATTTTTCCCCTTTGGCAGCATTCCATTTCAAAGTATCATTCCTACATATTAAAATAATTCTAGTTAATACAACATATTCACTGTGAAATTCAGTCAACTGTGTTTCTATTTGCATTAAACATCATGTGTTCATGATGTGCACACAAGTTTAGGTTTGACATCATCGGCCAGGTGGCTAGTGTTGGAATAGAGAGGATGACCCACAGAAGATGATAATGTCCAAGGACCTTGTATATAACTCAATTCATTTTGCATTGAACAAATTATGGTTATAAGAATATGATATATTTGGAAGCAAAGCTGGAAAATTTGTTCTTAGCTTGTGCCTGAGACAAAGAACATAGCTCCTTTGCAACCACATGTAATAGGATGCTGAAAATTTGTGAGACTATTTCTCTGTAAACAAACAACCCAAAATTTATTAAGCCTAAATATTAGTTTGTTTTATTTTGATAAGTTTTAAAAAAATTTTTTAACATTTAGCTGATTACTGAGGTATGTGCCTTCATTATTACATTTCAATCATTGAATGTGTTCATAGAAATATGATTTTTTCCAAACCAAGTAAATTAAGAATACATGCGTAGGTAACATAGTATAAATCTAAAAAACATAAGGTTCTGGGTTTAATGTTTGGTCTAACAAAAATAATAAAGTATATGTGTATGTTAAAGTAGTCTAATTCTACATATTTACTAAATTATTTTTAAACACTTTCTAAAAATTTAAGTTTGACAAATTGATGACAAAGGGAAAATTAACATGACATTTTTGTTTCTAATATTTATGTAATTTGATGATTTCCACAAACATCAAATAGCAATGATCTGTATTTTTAGTATCTTTAAGAACTCTTGAAATTTCCAGTTAAATTTATTTTTATTTTTTTGTCAATTTTTGGTCAATGTCAATTCCTTGTCATTTTTTGTTATTTTTTTGTCAATGTGTTTTGATGATATTTCTCCTATACCCAACTTCTTCCAACCCACTCTCTCTATCCTCACCTCCCTTTTCCACCAGACTCGAGTTTTCTTCTTTTTTCCCCAATCTATTCTAGTTTCTATTACACAGACATTCTTGGGAGTAAAAATGCCCTGGGGAATGTTTGACATACCAGGAGTCATACCATTATGAAGAGGCTCTTCTTTTTTCAGAGCTATCAAATACTGGGATTTCATACCTACTCCTCACTCACCTCAGTGTTTCTACCTGTGTTGGACAAGAGCTGTGATAGCTAATCATGTGAGTGCCCTCAAAAATCAAGGTAATTTCAGAATACAACCCTTCTACTTTGTGTGAAAACATTGTTCCTTGTAGTTATCAACTACCTTTGTCTGCCTCAACAATCTTTTCATCATTATTGCTAATAAGATTTCTGAGGCTTGTGTGGTGGGAAGTTATAGGGATGTCTCATTTAGGATGGAGGACTTCATAGTTTTCTGTTTTCACCATGGTGACTGAGACTCTCTGTGTTAATTGCTGTCTACTGCAAAATAAGCTTCCCTGATGAGGGTTGAAAGATGCTTTGTCTATGGGTATACATGAGGAGTCATTGTAATCTGTTTATTTAGCATTAATAATAGTATTTAGTTATTTTTATGACATGATCTTTTTTGCCATTTGCTCTTAGACTCCTTAACAAGACCACATGAGTATTCATTTAATGAATTGGGTCTTAGATCCAATCAGAAAATTATTAGTTACTCCAATACCCCATATGCAAGAATTGCACTAGTAGTTATAATGTGTAAGGCCAAGCATTTCTGTAGCTTGCAGAGTTCATAGCTTGATAAGTTTGATAATAACTCTGGAATCACCTTCCAACTTTGTGACAACTAAGCCACTCCAAATGAAGCTTCCAGGTAAGTACCAGCTTGATGTCTCCATGTTCCACAACTCCAGTATGCTGTGTCTTCAGCAAAAGGCATTTACTGGAGCGTAATTGATGACCAATTGCCAATGTCTTACAATGTTTCAGTTGTCCATGAGATCCAATTGGACAAAATTGAGAAACATTTGCCTTAGTCCTGTTACTATGTATTTTATTTGTTTCCATTTGTTCTACTTTGGCTATTTTCTCACCATTGGAGTATCCAGTGTCTTTCAGCTAATTCTATTGCCCCTTTCTGTATATCAAAGTGCAAATAGATCTTATGAATCTACACATAACCTAGACATTTAGGTATTTGCATTCCATGTCCAGCTCCACGCAAGCCATCTGAGCTTATCATCCATTTAAACACAAAAGATACTGGAATGTAGGGAAAAAAACCCAACCTGCTGAGTTAGATCAACCTGTATCCTTTGTATTTTAACATCAGAATGGAAGTCAGGGAGGTGTTACATTGCAGAAGCAGTTTTGCCTATATTTTCATAGGTGATGAAATATTAAATGTTCCATCAAATGGATAAAGATATGATCTAAGAGCAGACTGGAAAACCTTGATGTTGAAATCAACACTTGCAGAAGGACATATGATCAGGACAGCAGTTATGAAGGTTCATCAAGATAGTTTTTCATCATGATGAATTGATATTCATAAAGATATTTGGAATGATAAATTTGAGGGATTGATTTTTTTGAGAAAAGTTAAGCTATGTACATTTTTGAGCTAAAACAAAAAGGGGGAAGATGTAGAGGAATTTTAATGCAGCAACCTGGCTGCTCTGGCAAGAGAACATATCCAAAGAACATCTAGATTGGTATGATCTCTTGGCAATGCAGACACACCTTTAATCCCAGGAGGCTGAGGCAAGCAGATCTCTTGAATTCAAGGCCAGACTGGCATATAGCAAGTTTAAGATACAGAAAAGGTAGGGTCCAGGCATGTTGGTACAAAATTTTAAACCCAGTACTCTGGAGACAGAGGTAAGCAGATTTCTGAGTTCTAGTTAGTCAGTGGGAAGCCAGTGCAGTGAGTGCAGGGGCATGGAATTGAGTTTCACAGACCAAATCTACTACATCTTAGGAACAGCCTCCATTTTAAATGAAAAAAAAAAAATGCCTGAGAACTAGACCTGCAGCTGAACCCAAGCTGCTCCAAAGTTCCTGGAAGAATCACATAGCTTGTCTCTGGCCCATACCCCTGAGTTACTCCCTATTTACTCCCTAGCAGCAGCCAATCCAGATCAGTCTGGTAGTTCCAGATGTATTTTTAGATCCTTTGTGACTGTTCATGATTTTGCTTCCTAGCACCTACCTTTCTGCTTACAATAGTCATTCAATTAGATGCTTGCCAGGCTTGGAAACCCTCTTGTTTGCCTTCCATTTCCTATACAACCTTCTCCCATGTGTGGCTTGGGGTTTCATGCATGTATCCTGCTGCTTTAGAGATGCTGAGCCCAAGCTCAAGTTTAAATAAAGACCCTAGCGAGATTGCATCAGAATCAGCACCTTAGTGGTCTTTGAGGTTCACAAACACTTCCTTAATGGTCACAGCATCTTGATACATTGGACAGGAGCCCCAAAGCCCTTAGGGATACTGACCCAAAGAATCTTCTTAACAGCCAGTAACAGTTACATAGACAAAGTTTGGAGCTGTGATGAAAGGATGGACCATCTAGAGACTGCCATATCCAGGGATCCATCCCATAATCAGCTTCCAAACGCTGACACCATTGCATACACTAGCAAGATTTTGCTGAAAGGACCCAGATATAGCTGTCTCTTATGAGACTATGCCTGGGCCTAGCAAACACAGAAGTGGATGCTCACAGTCAGCTATTGGATGGATCACAGGGCCCCCAGTGGAGAAGCTAGAGAAAGTAACCAAGGAGCTAAAGGGATCTGCAACCCTATAGGGGGAACAACATGATGAACTAACCAGTACCCCGGAGCTCTTGTCTCTAGCTACATATGTATCAGAAGATGGCCTAGTCGGCCATCACTGGAAAGAGAGGCCCATTGGACTTGCAAACTTTATATGCCCCAATACAGGGGAATGCCAGGGCCAAAAGAATGGGAATGGGAGGGTAGGGAAGTGGGGGGGGGTATTGGGGACTTTTGGGATAGCATTGGAAATGTAATTGAGGAAAATACGTAATAAAAAATATTAAAAATTAAAAAAAAGAAATTATTATCTGTGTCTGGTCAGTTTGTCTACACATAGCTGTGGCAAATATATTTATTCTGTAGTGCCACATCTGTCAAGGTTTTTTGTTTGTTTGTTTGGTTGGTTGAGGTTTTTTTTGTTGTTCTTTTTTGGTTTGGGGCACTTTATTTTGATATTTTCTTTATGTACATTTCAAATATTATGCCCTTTCCCAATTTGCCACCCTCCCAGAAACACCCTATCACACCCTCCCTCCCTCCCTCCCCCTGCTTCTATGCGGGCATTCCTCAACAAACTTACCCACTCCCAACTCCCTGCCCTCGATTCCCCTACACTGGCATCTATTGAGCATTATAAGACCAAGGCCTCTCCTTCCATTGATGCATGACAAGGCCATCCTCTGCTACATATGCAGATGGAGCCATGTGTACTCCTTTGTTGATGGCTTAGTCCCTGAGAGTTCTGGAGGGTCTAGTTGATTGATATTGTTGTTCTTCCTATGGGGTTGCAAACCTCTTCAACTGCTTCAGTCCCTTCTCTAACTGCTCTATTAGGGACCCTGCACTAAGTCCAATGGTTGGCTGCTAACATCCACCTCTGTATTTGTAAGGTTTGGCAGGGCCTCTCAGGAGACAGCCATATCAGGCTCCTTTCAGCATGCACTTCTCGGCATCCACAATAGTATCTGGGTTTGGAAACTGTATATGGGATGAATCCCCAGGTGGGACAGTCTTTGGGTGGCTTTTCCTTTAGTCTCTGCTCTACACTTTATCTCCATATTTGCTCCTGTGAGTATTTTGTTCTCCTTCTTAGAAGGACTGAAACATGTTCACTTTGGTCTTCCTTCTTACTGAGCTTCATGTGGTCTGTGAATTGTATCCTGGTTATTCTGAAGTTTTGCATTATTATTTACTTATCAGTGAGTGCGTATCATGTATTTTCTTTTGTGATTGGGTTACCATGCTCAGGAGGATATTTTCTAGTTCTGTTCATTAGCCTAAGAATTTCATGAATTCATCATTTTTAATATCTGAGTAGTACTCCATTGTGTAAATGTACTACATTATCTGTATCCATTTCTCTATTGAGGGACACCTGGGTTCTTTCCAGCAACTAGCTATTATAAATATTGCTGCTGTGAACATAGTGGAGCACATGTCCTTATTACATGTTGGAGCATCTTTTGGTTGTATGCCCAGGAGTGGTATAGCTGGGTCCTCAGTTGCTACTATGTCCAATATGTGGAGAAACCTCCAAACTGATTTCCAAAGGAGTTGTAGCAGCTTGTATTTCCACCAGCAATGGAGGACTATTCCTCTTTCTCCACATCCTCACCAGCATCTGTTATAACCTGAGTCTTTCATCTTTAGCCATTCTGACCTGTGTGAGTTGGAATCTCAGGGTTGTTTTGATTAGCATTTCCCTGAAGACTAAAAAATGTTGAACATTTCTTTAGGTACTTCTCAGCTATTCAATATTCCTCAGAAGAAAATTCTTTGTTTAGCTCTGTTCCCCATTTTTAATAGGGATATTTGGTTCTCTGGCATCTAACTTCTTGAATTATTTGTATATATTGGATATTAGCCCTCTATAGGGTTTAGGATTGGTAAATATCTTTTTCCAATCTGTTGGTTGCCTTTTTGTCTTCTTGACAGTGTCCTTTGCCTTACAGAAGCTTAGCAATTTTATGAGATCTCAATTGACAATTCTTGATCTTACAACACAAGCCATTGCTGTTCTGTTCAGCATTTTCCCCTGTGCTCATATGTTCAAGATTCTTCCCTCACTTTCTCCTCTATAAGTTTTATTGTATCTGGTTTTATGTGGATGTCCTTGATCCACTTGGACTTGAGCTTTGTACAAGGAGATAAGAATTGGTCAATTTGCATTCTTCTAAGTGTTGACCACCAGTTGAACCAGCATCATTTGTTGAAAATGCTGTCAGTTTTTTTACTGGATGGTTTTAGTTCCTTTGTCAAAGGTCAAGTGACCATATGTGTGTGGGTTCTATTTTGGGTCTTCAATTCTATTCCATTAATCTTCCTACCTGTCTCTGTACTAATATCATGCAGTTTTTTTTTTTTGTTGTTGTTGTTGCTGGTTTTTTTTGTTTGTTTTGTTTTGTTTTGTTTTGTTTTTATCACTATTGCTCTGTAATACAGCTTGAGGTCAGGAATGGTAATTCCCCCAGAAGTTCTTTTATTGTTGAGGAAAGTTTTGCTATCCTGGGTTATTTGTTATGCCAAATGAATTTGCAAATTGTTCTTTCTAACTCTATGAAGAATTTATCTGTTATTTTGATAGAGATTGCACTGAATCTGGAGATCGCTTTCATAAAGATGATCATTTTTACTGCATTAATTCGGCCAATCCATGAACATGAGAGATCTTTCCATCTTCTGAGATCTGAAGTTTCTTTCTTCAGAGACTTGAAGTTCTTGTCATATAGATTCACTTGCTTGGTTAGAGTTGCACCAAGGTATGCAATATCATTTGTAGCTATTGGGAAGGGTGTCATTTCCCTAATTTCTTTCTCAGCCTGTTTATCGTTTGAGAAGAGGAAGGCTACTGATTTGTTTGAGTTAATTTGATATCCAGCCTCATTGCTGAAGTTCTTTATCAGGATTAGGAGCTCTCTGGTGGAATTTTTATGGTCACTTAAGTATACTATCATATTATCTGCAAATAGTGATATCTATTTGCTTTTTATTCCTTTCCAATTTGTATCCCTTTGACCTTCTTTTGTTGTCTAATTGACCTAACTAAAACTTCAAGTATTATGTTGAATAGATAGGGAAAGAGTGGGCAGCCTTTTCTAGTCTCTGATTGTAGTGGGATTGCCTCAAGTTTCTCTCCATTTAGTTTGATGTTGGCTATTGGTTTGCTGTATACTATTTTTACTATGTTTAGGTATGGGCCCTGAGTTCCTGATCTTTCCAAGACTTTTAACATGAAGAGTTGCTGAATTTTCTCAAATGCTTTTTCAGCAACTAGTTAAATGATAATGTTTTTTTTCCTTTGAGTTTGTTTATGTAGTGGATTTCATTGATGGATTTCCATACATTGGATCACCCTTGCAACCCTGGGATAAAGCCTACTTAATTGTGGTGAATGATTCTTTTGATGTGTTCTTGGATTCGGTTGGCAAGAATTTTATTGAGTATTTTTGCATCAACGTTCATAAAGGAGATTGGTCTGAAGTTCTATTTCTTTCTTTGGTCTTTGTATGGTTAAGGTATAAGCACAATTGTGACTTCATAGAATGAATTGGTTACTGTACATTTTGTTTGTAGTTTGTGAAATAGTTTGAAGAGAATTAGTATTAGGTCTTCTTCAAAGGTCTGATAGAATTCTCGACTAAACCCGTCTGGTCCTGAGTTGCCTTGTTTTTGTTTTTGTTTGTTTTTTGTTTTGTTTTGTTTTGGGGGGGGTTATTGTTGTTGGAAGAATATTAATGACAGATTCTATTTCTTTAGGTGTTGTGGGAGTGTTTGGATGGTTTATCAGATCCTGTTTTAACTTTGGCATTTTGTATGTGTCTAGAAAATTGTCCATTTCATTCAGAGTATCCAATTTAGTTGAATATAAACTTTTGTAGTAGGACCTGATGATTTTTTGAATTTCTACTGTTTCTGTTGTTATCTATCCCTTTTCATTTCTGATTTTAATAGTTTAGATATGTCTCTGTGCCCTCTGGTTAGTCTGGGTAAGGTTTATCTATCTATCTATCTATCTATCTATCTATCTATCTATCTATCTATCTATATAAATATCTATATAAATATCTATAAATATATATATATTTTCTCTAAGAATCAGATTCTGGTTTTGTTGATTCTTTGTATGGTTATTTTTGTTTCTATTTGGATGATTTCAGCCTTGACTTTAATTATTTCCTGCCGTCTACTCCTCTTGGATATAGTTGCTTCATTTTGTTTTAGAGCTTTCAGGTGTGGTGTCAAGCTGCTAGTGTAAGATCTCTACAGTTTTGTTTTGTTTGTTTGTTTGTTTGTTTGTTTTGGAGGCCCTTAGAGCTGAGTTTTCCTCTTACCACTGCTTTCAAAGTGTCCAATAAGTTTTGGTATGATATGTCTTCATTTTCATTAAATTATAAAAAGTCTTTATTTTTTTATTTCTTCCTTGACCAAGTTATTATTGAATAGATCATTTCTGTAGATCCCATGTGTATGTGTGTTTTCTGTTGTTTTTGTTGGAATTTAAGAACAGCCTTAGTCCATGGTGATTTAATAGGATGCATGGAATTACTTCAATATCCTTGTATCTGTTGAGACCTGTTTCGTGGCCAATTATGTGGTCAGTTTTGGAGACTGTACCATGAGCTGAGAAGAGAGTATATTCTTGTGCTTTAGGATGAAGTGTTTTATAAATAACTGTTAATCCTTTTGGTTCATAACTTCTGTGAGTTTCAGTGTGTCTCTGTTTAGTTTCTATTTCCATGATCTGTCCATTGCTGAGAGTGGGGTGTTAAGGTGTCTCATTATTATTTTGTGGGGTGTAATATGTGCTTTGAGCTTTAGTAATGTTTCTTTTATGAACATGGGTGCCTTTTCATTTGAAGCATAGATGTTAAGAATTGAGAGTTCATCTTGATAGATTTTTTTTTTGACCAGTATGAACTGTCCTTCTTTATCCTTTTTGGTAACTTTTGTTTGAAAGTCAATTTCATTTCATATTAGAAAGGCTATTCCAGCTTGTTTCTTGGGACCATTTGCTTGGAAAATTGTATTCCAATCCTTTAGTCTAAGGTAGTGTCTGTTTTTGTCCCTAAGGTGGGTTTCCTGTATGCAGCAAAATGTTGGGTCCTGTTTATGCAGTCTGTCTGTTAGTCTATGTGTTTTTATAGGGGAATTGAGTCCACTGATGTTAAGAGACATTAACAAAAAATGATTGTTACTCTTTATTTTTGTTTTGTTTTTAGAGGTGGCATTTGGTTTTTGTGCCTAACTTCTTTTGGAATTGTTGAAAGATTACTGTCTTGCTTTTTCTATGGTGTAGTTTCCCTCCTTATTTAGGTGTTTTCCATCTATCATTCTTTGTAAGTTTAGATTTCTGGAATGACATTGTTTAAATTTGGTGTTGTTGTCTAATATCTTGTTTTCTCAGTCTATGGTAATTGAGAGTATTGCAGCCTTATTTATAATAACCAGAATCTGGAAACAAACTTGATCTTCCTCAACCAAAGAATGGATAAAGATTTTGTGGATCTGTCTTGAGAGTTGGCATAGAAACTGTAACTGTGATCAGGTCCAGCTAAAGTGAACGCCCTGGGAAACTGTGACCACGAAGGGCTTCAAGATGTTCCAGACACTGGGAGTGGTACATTTGCACTCAACATTTGGTGAAGTGCAGGTAAAGAAAGCCACGGTGCCCACTGTCAGGTTATTTTTTTTCTCCTGAGATTTTTGTAACTCTTGTTTGTGCTTTTACTGAGACCTGTTATCTGTCTTTTTTTTTTTTTCCTTAGGCTGAGGTGACTCTGATTTATGCTAATATGACACAGGCTCCTTCAACTCTATTGGAATTGATCTTGAACCACTTTAAGGATGTTAAGACCAGCAGGGAGAATTTTTCTGTTACTATTAGGAAAGATAAACTAACCACATTTTGTTTGAATAACAACTCTAGTATGATTGCATTGGACTCAGCTCCTTGGTAGTCTTTTGGGGTTTGCAAACACTTCATGAACAGGAACAACAAGTTCTTTCTTGAGTTCTTGCATGTATGATAAATTTAATCAGGTATCATTTTAAAAAAGAACATCTCTACAATGTCTCTTTTGGAGTCACAAATATATATTCTTCCTTTAGGGACTTTGAGGTAGAACTAAGTAAAGGAAAATAATATATCACAGTGAAAGAAATTCTTCATGGAACTGTGTGCTTGTTTGCGTTTGAGGAAGAGGCTTTCCATGTAGCCCTAGTTGTCCTGGAAAATGCCCAATAGATAATAAAGGTCTCATATTCACAGAGACCATTTTCCTGTGTCTCCTGAGTGCTGGGATTAAAACCATGTTAACATATTTGAAGTTATTTCATATTTATTGTTTATAAAAGGTGTTTACAATGCCTGCAAGCATATGTTCCAATTTCTAAATATGCTTTCTCATAATCAGACCCAAACTTAACCTATTAGAAGTGTTTTAGATGTTATAAATTGTTTGGTAAATAATTTGAATTGGATTTGTAAATATTGTTTGAGTAATATCCTTTCCACCTCTCTGAATTATGCTTGCAAGTGGAAACATGCTTGTATGTCTGTTGCACTATTGTACTCTAAATTGTAATTCCCTTTTGATTTCGTGTCTTATTTTCCATTCTTCTATACTTTATTGACAATAAAAATATTAAATAAGAGTGACAAGCTCCCTAAGTTAAGCTTCAGTAACTGTTATTGATAAACTGTTATTAAATGTATTAATTTATTATTTTTCATTTAAATAGGATTTTATAGGGCAGATATTTACATATAAAATATTTTATCATTTCTAAGAAAAAGTAAATAAACACAAAGAATACATAATAGAAAATAAAATAGAAATGTAGCATTTAGAAGTATTTAGAAGAGCAATTTTTAAAATCACAAGTTAGTAAAGCATTAGTTATTCTGTGAATTTGAATATTATCTGTTGTGTGTGAATTTTGTATAAGTCATTAACATCCATGATACATCAGGAATCCAAACTGTCAATAAATTTGCTGTCATTGCTGTTTCTATTCTAGCAGTCAGTAAGGAATATTAGAACGTTTACTATATTACAATAATTATAATAAAATACTAGAAAAATCATAAAGTTCACTGCAATTAAAAGATACTTATGACAGTATATGCCATAACAAAAAATAATATATAAGAAAAGGGGAAAAAGTTGCCAGTCTTAGACTACTAGTAAAAAATTTCAACAAAGTGTTGGTGTGAGCACCATGATGAGACAGGAGTTTGTAAAACGACTAGATTTTACTAGACAGAAAAAGGGAAAGATTGTTTTCATATAAAATAAAGAATGATCCCAAACTGAATGAGACTTTCTTTTGGATTAGAGGACTACAAGGACTGAGGACTTGCTGTGGACTGACCTCAGTTGCCCCCCCACCCCCTCATCCATGGGAGAAATCAGGGTCCTGGTCATGTGGACAGGAGTCAGTGAGAAATTACAAACAAATACAACCACAAGGGAGTGTGCTGTATCTGAATGTAATTTGTCAAATTGAGCATCAAACTTTTAATACAGAAGAAAATAGTGAAGTTAGGTGACATATCAGCAAGGTACAATGAGGTTACCGGATGCTTAATGAATCTAACAGAAAACAGAGGAATGCAAACACAAAGATTGGCAGAAACTGGGCAATAAAACAACTGAGACAAAGTCAGCTCTATTTAAGGTCAGCTATAGTCTTAGAAGCCAGGTGTGTGGTCTTTACACTCCCCGGGCAAGGGCTTTCATGCCCAAGTCATGGTTCTAATTAGGGAATTCTGCTCTAGCTAACCTTCTAATGAATAATGAAATATTCTGGTTCCTCCTCAAACCACAGCCCGATCTACTTCCTAAATCATTGTAAATATTCTAAGTGATAGTGTGCGGGGTCTTTCTACTAATAAGTAATGTAGTCTGCTATACATGAGTATAATAAGAATTCTAAACTTACTTTGCTAAGCTTGCCCTGAGATTTCTAACTCTATGTAGTAGAGAGTAATACCCGATTTCTTTCACTATCTCTTTTATAATACTAGAAGCAATTCTGAATGTCACTGAATAGGCAACATTCTTATTAAATTCCAAGCCCAGGGTTTACTCAAGGACTATCTAGGGCACTGGTGACGACGAGGAAACAAAGTTTGAATTTGCTTAGGTATTTGGCAAGTCATTGCTTGGAGTGACCTATACTAAAACAATACTGAGAGAGAGCACACAAATCCATTTGCAAGGACAAGTTTGGAGCATTCGTTATATGGGATGCCATGGTTCCAAGAGACCAAGTTTCTGGGAACTTTTAGACTCCGGACTACATCCATGTTTCTAGTCCTGTCACATGTGTCACTACTGGAGTGGATGTAACAAAGACTGAAGTGCTCAGACTTGAAACAGTACCCATAAAGGGCAACTAGGGGACAATTGTGAAGTAAATGAAGATGTGCAATATTTGATACCAACCAGGGGAAAGGATCTGACTGAACTTTCCAAACATTGACTGGCCCCAAATCTGGTTGATTCTTCACAGGTACAGTCACATTTTAGGATTATCCTACACTCAAATTTGCTTTAGTATCATCAGCTTTCATTAACAGTAAAATATAATGAGATTAAAAATCACCAGGGATTTTTGTGTTCTCTGAAAAATACTATCATATTTTAAATAGATAAATAAACAATTCAGGACTTAATAAAGTCTCATCCACAATGGCTACCTAGAATCAAAATAGTTTCCAGTTATCATCTTGAATCACAGATGTTTCCCATAATCAAGAATAGCATCATTAATAGAAGCAGTCATACATATGATAAATATGTATAAATTCTCAGAAGTATGTTTTAAAACAGTCCTCTGGAAAATGCTCAGTAATATAAATTATAGCATTGCTATTATTATGCTAACATAGGTATGGTTTTAGCAATCTAGCAATGTTTATAGAGATCTTCTAAAAAGAAGAATAAAATTTTATTTCTAGAAAATATAGTGTGTGAAGTAAATTATTATGTGTTTGGTTTAATACTGCATACACATAGATATGGATCATTAAACTGAAATTTAGATCAAATGATATAATCAAATATTAAAGACAAAGTTAGATGACCAAAAGACAAAAATAGAAATAAATTTCAATGCCTTATAGAGCAGTATTGAGTTGTTTCACATATTATGGTAAGAGTTTCAAATAGAGACAAGAAAATTAATGGGAAAGAAAAAATAATTATTCAAAAATTATTAGCTATTTTATATATGACAGGAATAGTCTATAACCTTGACATTAAAAATATTGAAATTTCTTTTAGAAAGATAACATAAAGAGAATAAGAAAACATGTCAAACACAAGGAGACAATAAATACTACCATTTATCTGTAGTGTATATGTTATTATGTGCTCACAAGGTGTCAGAAACTGTGGCAAAAATCTAAATATAGCATTTAATAATACATTAAATTATGCACAATAAGAGATTACTGATCATGTTTCCATGCAACTTAGCTATTTTAGAACTTACTTTTTTGTTTCTTTTCTTATGAAATTAGGAACTTTCACCTTTGACTTACAGGAAGTTAGGGACAGATACTCTTGGTATGTTGAAATGGCCTAAATCTCTTCTACAGTTTTTAAAGCATGCTGAAATCAATAGGAGTATTTAGTTCAGAAGAACACAATAGCAATACAGATGAATTGCACACCAAGCTGTCTAAGGGATTGGGACTAATATTGTTTACATCATAGATATTAAGGAACAAAGTTATGTATCACATTGCTATATGGAATAAAATGTAGGAGATTTCACAAAGCTTTCCACAATAATTTAAAACTGACAAATTGTTCTAATTTGGATTTTGGTTCTAGAGGGTGAAAAGGGTCCATCTTGGTGGGGAATCTTGGCAGAATTGTTGCAGCAGGAGGAAGTTGAGAGTTCAGATCTTTAACAAAAATTAGAAAGTAAGGTAAAGATTTAATTTTTCAAAGCTTCCTCCCAAGTGATATATGTCCTCCAATAAGACCCCACCTTATACATTTCTACAACCTGTGCTGTGTACTTAAGTCTATGTCATCAAATACAAGAGCCTAGGGAGAAATTTCATATTTAAATCACCACATATATGTATATACATACATACATACATACATACATACATATATCTACTTCTACAGACAACTAGTTGTCAGAATATATAGAATATGAATTCTAAAATCCCTATAACTATTAACATATGCTGACTTTCCTGTTCCATATGCAAAGTTGGACATAAAACTGAGGCACATAATAACCAAGAATGTTTGTGCTATATAAATATTTGTTATGTCTATTATTTCAGTATTAGTAAAATAAATATTCTCTCTATACTTTCTCTGTATGTGGATTTTAAAAAACATTTTGTATCTAAAAGTATTTTAACCCACAAGTGTTGAACACATGCATAATAACAGTTGGAGGGTGGACGGGGTTGGAATGGGGAACAAAATATGAAGTGTAAAAAAAATAAATTAATTAATAGAAGAAGAAGAAGAAGAAGAAGAAGAAGAAGAAGAAGAAGAAGAAGAAGAAGAAGAAGAAAGGAAGAATATCTTTATATAGACCAATGTTTTGCAATTATGCTTCAGTTGGTATTACGTGGCATACAGGAGAGGGATCCAAAATGATTGGCCCTGCTAATATTGCTGTATTGTTTGACCTTAAATAAGTGCACACTCTGATGAAAAAGTTATTTAAGGGCAAAAATCTATAGAAATCATCCTATCGTTAAATGATTTATTTCTGCATCTATGAAAAGACATTTATAGTATAGCATAGTAAAGAAAAATAGAAGGTTATTTTACATTTGTAGTAAAAACTTCAAATGAAAATTAAAAACTCTAAAAACAGTAAATTTGTGAATGAAGATGAGATATATTTTTCCTATTTTACTGATTGACATGTTTATTGATAACTAATTTAGCAAATAGTTTAGGATATTCAACACATGAGTGTTTAAATATAGTCAAAATGACAGGAAGTTCTAAATAAAGTTATGTTAATTGTACGACATGGGTAAGTTGAACAACATTACCTTGAAGAATCATAGGCTAAGTTATTGATGTAGAGTTTTATCCTTAGACAAACTTCAAGAATTAAAGTCCATAAGCATCATGAGAAGAAAGTACACGAGAACAGTACATTTATTAAAGCTACTCAAATTAATCAAAATTATGATGAATGTAAGTAAAATTGACTGAAATAAAAATAGGCAAAAATTCTAATTAAATGTAAATTATCTCATATTATAACAAAATAACATAGCAGTGATTACATTAATTTTATTTTGTTATTGAAATATAATTACATCATTACTCTTTATACTTGCTTTCTTTCCTTTTGAATATATTAAATTCCTCAGCATAGTGTACTATTATGACATAAAATGAGAAATGTAAATTCATTGAGAAGTGTAAAATGATTACATCAATAGAAAATTAAGTTGGTGATATTTGTATACTAGCTAGGTATCAAATCAGAATTTTGCTATGGTTGAGCAATTACTTATGCATAGTTTGAAAATATAATGCTCCTGTAAGTATTTGATAGTACAATTGAGAAATAAATTATTAATGATATAGAATATTTATTTACTTTTCCTAGGACTGGCAATATGGCTTAGTGTAAATATTTTGACTACTTAAACTTTCTATCTTAGTCAAATTAGCCTTTTTATACTAGATTTTCCCAAATACTTAAAATACATATGTTTGAAAAGCAGAATGATTACCTATAAAAATATGTCAAATACCTCATATAACAATGTAGACATTTCATACTATCTTAATAAAAGGACATTTCTTTTAAATAAAAAGCCTAATTGTACTTGTATAAGTATAAAAAGAGACAGAAAAGATCTTGAAATATGTTTAACACTTACTATTAAAATAAAATCCATCAACATGTAGCAGTTGAAATAAAGTAGAAATGAAAAGTGAGACAAAACAACAGATCTTGAAAATCCAAAACCCCATCATATCCTTCTAAAAAAGGCTATATTCAACTAAACTGGAGAACCTGGATGAAATGGACAAATTTCCAAAGAGATACCACGTACCAAACTGAAATCAGGATCAGGTTAATGATCTAAACAGTCCTATATCCCCTAAAGAAATAGAAGCAGACATTAATAGTCTCCAAATCAAAAAAAGCCCAGGACCAGATGGGATTAGTGCAGAGTTCTATCAGACCTTCAAAGAAGATCTAATCCCAGTTCTTCACAAACTATTACACAAAATAGAAGCAGAAGGCAACCTACTCCACTCATTCTATGAAGCCACAATTACTCTGATTAATAAACCACAGAAAGACACCCCCCCCAAAAATAGAGAACTTCAGACCAATTCCCCTTACGAATATGGATGCAAAAATACTCAATAAAATTCTCACTAACCAAATCGAAGAACACATCAAAACAATCATCCATCCTGACCAATTAGGTTTCATTCCAGGGATGCAGGGATAGTTTAATATACGGAAATCCATCAACGTAATCCACTATATAAAAAACTCAAAGACAAAAACCACATGTTCATCTCGTTAGATGCTGAGAAAGCATTTGACAATATCCAATACCCATTCATGATAAAAGTCTTGGAAAGACCAGGAATTCATGATTCATATTTCACATGATAAAAGCAATCTATAGCAAACCAGTAGCCAACATCAAATTAAATGGTGAGAAGCTGGAAGCAATCCCACTAAAATCAGGAACTAGACAAGGCTACCCACTTTCTCCCTACCTATTCGACATAGTACTTGAAGTCCTAGCCAAAGCAATTCGACAACAAAAGAGATCAAGGGGATACAAATTGGAAAAGAAGAAGTCAATATATCATTATTTGTAGATGATATGATAGTATGTATTAGTGACACTAAAAATTCCACCAGAGCACTCCTAACCCTGATAAACAGCTTCAGTGTAGTAGGTGGATATAAAATTAACTCAAACAAGTCAATAGCCTTTCTCTACCCAAAGGATAAACAGGCTAAGAAAGAAATTAGGGTCCTTTCTATCCCTGCTTCTCTATCACCCCCCCCACACACACACACACAAGGTATTTATTCTCTGGGATTACAAAAAGTTATAGAAACATAGAGAAATTATTTTTCTATAGATTTTGAGATAAGCTTCATGAATTTAAAAAGCCTCCTTGAGCATCGCCAAACTGACGAAGGAAGAGCATATTATAGTAGTTGGTATTACTGTTCATCTATTAAAGATACAAACACATCACGGAAATAAATTTTGTTTTTATTTCTTAATAGTTGAACTGAGTTTTTACACTGACCTTTTAATCTTTTATTGTTGAGCTGCAAATTTAAATCTAATTTTGTAGCTGCTTGATATTTCCATATATTTTTTAGTTCTGTTTTAAGAGTTCCTCTTATATTAAATATATCTGTAATGGATAGTCTGTTGTGCAGTGTAATAGTCTCTTTATTTTCAGAAATAATCAGACTGTATTATTTGCCCATATCTCTAGCACATCTCATTTCCTTTCCGCTTTCCTGTGTTCTTAGTGATGTTCGAGGCAGACAATTTAGGATAATATGTTATTTTATTTAAAAGTCTGTTTACTCTGTTTTTCTGAGTCAGTGTGATTGAGGGTCTCACAGATGATTTTTTGGTATGAAACAAATTCAATACTAGTGATGAAGAGCCATGTGCTGATGTCATGCCCTAGCTTCACAGAAGCATTCCGGTGTGCTTCCCTTGATGAGCATAGCTCCTTTGTTCTGTTTCATGAATATCACTAATGTTTATGGGCCTGAAATCAATGACAGTAAATTGATCTGGGTTGAAATTGTTTCTATTTTGCTTGTGATTTGGAAAATGATACTTATTCTTAGTGGAAGACTGTGTTACTCTTGATTTTTAATTCCTTTAATATTCTCCCATGAATGCTGTCATTTCTTCATTTCAATATTACCATTGTTGAGAATAACAATAGTTGCTGAAAATAACAATGTTATAGTTTTTTAAACCTGGTTACATTCATGTCAAGATAGATGCAGAAACTATGGTATGTGTACATGTACTGGCATGAAAGTAAGATTTACACAGAAACATAGTCAACTACTAGATACTTCATATTTCTATTTCAGAAGTAAACTTTAATTTATCATTTTGTCAACCATTAATATACATTTGACCTAAATCATGTTCATACTCAACAATTTCAAAAATATACTCACATATAGTCATGGAGTCTCAAAACTCTACCTGAGATAATCCATGGGCTCATTCTAATAATATATTAGGTTACAGTTTCCTTGAGACTCTGAAAAGCCTTT
This sequence comes from Mus caroli, assembly GCF_978045245.1. Classification (NCBI taxonomy): domain Eukaryota; kingdom Metazoa; phylum Chordata; class Mammalia; order Rodentia; family Muridae; genus Mus; species Mus caroli. The sequence goes on from NW_028227267.1 coordinate 79,808,234, forward strand.
GGAAACTTTGGGATTTTTGAATGGTGTTTACAATGTTAAATACTTTTTGGAGTTTTGAAGTTGGGCAAACACATTCTGCAATATAGTATTGGCCCAAACTAATGATTTTGAAGTGTAGATAGTTGTAGTTTGAATGGTAAATGTATATCATAGGCTCATACATTTGAATAATTGGTCTTCAAGATGGTGCGGTTTGGGGAAGCTATGAAAATTGTAAGACTATGATAGTTGCTTGAGAAGGTAGGGAACTGAACAGCAGGCTTTGAAAGTGTGCAACCTATTTCACTCTCTTTGCTACTGGTGTGTGGTTTAGATGTGCTCTCTCAGCTTTCTGTCTGTTCCTGCAGACAGGACTTCACTATATCTACGGATTCAAATACTATAGAAACCTAGGTCATGATAACTACTTAAGCTATTTTTCATTATGATATTTTAACCTAGCTATGATATTTATAACTAATATAAACTAATAGACAACTAAAATAAGCCATATTTACTAGTCATATAAACTGGAACATACTGATTGGTGGTCAAAATATCTATTTCTATTAATATATACCAGTTTTAAAGAAAAATTTGATGAATATAACAATAGCTAATTATGTATCATTTCTAAAGACATGGAATTAATATAGTAAATATAATATGGTAAAACTCTATTTTTGTTGTTTTAAATTCAGTAATACTAAAAATATACTAATTTAGCATTATCTCTTTTTTAAAATGTATTTTCTTTATTACATCTGTACTTGTATGTGTAGGATTGGATAGATTGCATATGATGTATGTAAGTGTGTGAAAGAAAGAAAGAGTTTGAAAGGAAGAGATGGGGTAAATATGTGTATGTTAGAGTGTGTATGTTAAGGTCTCAGAACAGTGATAAGATATTGTTTCTTTGCCTGTGTGTTTGTGAGCTAATTCTCACTTTGTCAGGCTAGTGAAATAAGTGCCTTTATCTACTGAACAGTAAGCATCCATTTCTTTCTGAGTCTTCACTTATTTTAATGGTGGAACAAGTCTATTGCTCTCTTTCTTTTATATCCTCCATTGTCCTTTCAGTACTGTTAGTTGACTTCTTCAGTCCACCGAGTTTTTCTATGCAATAAGCTTCCTGACCAAAGCAGATTCTTCCTTGTATAATCATTGTTCATCTTCTCATCATATCATTTGAGACAAATCCTTTAATATACTTATGCATCTTGTATTATAGCTGTATTATTATACATGTTAGGATTTTAAAAGTAATATTTACATTTTCCACCATATTTATCACTTTAATTAAAACGTAATAGCATCATGATTATATTAGCATATCATCAACGATGTACAAATTACATGGTTCTTAACTGCAATAACTGCATATGGTAATTTTCTAGAGGTTGATGTGCCACCTCTCCAACCCATTTATGCTATGATTTTGAAATGAATTTTCTCCAGATCTTTACGGGATAATTCTTTTATTTTAATTAATTTTTTTTTTGGTTATTTTGTTTATTTACATTTCCCATCTGAAAACCTTCTATTCCACCAACCACCTCCACAAGGGTGCTTCCCCCCACCACTCTCCCCCCCCCATGATGGGACTTTGAGCCTTCACAGTACCCAGAGCTTACCCTACCACTGAAAAATTCTTATTCATATTCTCTAATCATCTTATTTAACCATTTTCATTACTTCATTGGCTTCAATATTCTTTACCTTTCATTTAATTCCATTAGATTTATCCCTTGCTTATCTTCCACATATAGTACATGTTTAATATAAGGTATAGATTTTTTTTATGGCATGACAATTTTATTTAGTGTTTGATATATCCCTCTTAGCAATAATATAGTGGATGATTATGATGAATATGTATGTATATCACAGAAAAAGACAACAAAAGTATTGTCTATGATAACAATAAAACATGTTGCTACAAAGAACAAACTAAGGTAGTTAATAAGCCCCAAAGATGTACTTGATTCAGGCATCATAAAGTCATGAAAGTTATCTATAGTTCTGCCATTCTTTCATCTCCTTCATCAATGTTCCCATTTTTTATTCAACACAATCTTTAAGACTCTTTTCTGTTTTTTCTTTTTTTTTTTTTCTTTTTTTTTCTTTTTTTTTTCATTTTTTATTAGGTATTTTCCTCATTTACATTTCCAATGCTATCCCAAAAGTCCCCCATACCCACCACCCCACTCACATACCCACCCACTCCCCCTTTTTGGCCCTGGCGTTCCCCTGTACTGGGGCATATAAAGTTTGCAAGTCCAATGGGCCTCTCTTTCCAGTAATGGCCTACTAGGCCATCTTTTGATACATATGCAGCCAGAGACAAGAGCTCCGGGGTACTGGTTAGTTCATATCGTTGCTCCACCTGTAGGGTTGCAGTTCCCTTTAGTTCCTTGGGTGCTTTCTCCAGCTCCTACATTGGGGGCCCTGTGGTCCATTCAATAGCTGACTGTGAGCATCCACTTCTATGCTTGCTAGGCCCCAGTAAAGTCTCACAAGTGACAGCTATATCTGGGTTCTTTCAGCAAAATCTTGCTAGTGTATGCAATGGTGTCAGCATTTGGAAGCTGCTGAAAGGACCCAGACACAGCTGTCTCTTGTGAGACTATGAGTCAGCTATTGGATGGATCACAGGGCCCTCAATGGAGGAGCTAGAGAAAGTACGCAAGGAGCTAAAGGGATCTGCAACCCTATAGGTGGAACAACATTATGAACTAACCAGTACACTGGAGCTCTTGACTCTAGCTGCATATGTATCAAAGATAGCCTAGTTGGCCATCAGTGGAAAGACAGGCCCATTGGACTTGCAAACTTTATATACCCCAGTACAGGGGAACACCAGGGCCAAAAAGTGGGAGTGGGTGGGTAGGGGAGTGGGGGGGAGGGTATGGAGGACTTTTGAATAGCATTGGAAATGTAAATGAGGAAAATACCTAATTAAAAATATGAAAAAAAAAGAAATTAGGGAAACAATACCTTTCTCAATAGTCAGAAATAATATAAAATACCTTGGCGTGACTCTAACTAAGGAAATGAAAGATCTGTATGGTAAGAACTTCAAGTCTCTGAAGAAAGAAATTAAAGAAGATCTCAGAAGATGGAAAAATCTCCCATGCTCATAGATTAGCAGAATCAATATAGTAAAAATGTCTATCTTGCCAAAAGCAATCTACAGATTCAATGCAATCCCCATTAAAATTCCAACTCAATTATTCAACGAATTAGAAAGGACAATCTGTAAATTTATCTGGAATAAAAACAAACAAACAAACAAACAAAAACAAAAAACAAAAAAATCCCTAGGACAGCAAAAACTCTTCTCAAGGATAAAAGAACCACTGGTGGAATCACCATGCCTGACCTAAAGCTTTACTACAGAGCAATTGTGATAAAAACTGCATGGTACTGGTATAGCAACAGATGAGTAGACCAATGGAATAGAATTGAAGACCCAGAAATGAACCCACACACCTATAGTCACTTGAACTTTAACAAGGGAGCTAAAACTATCCTGTGGAGAAAAGACAGCATTTTCAACAATTGGTGCTGGCACAACTGGCTCTTATCATGTAGAAGAATGTGAATTGATCCATTGCTATCTCCTTGTACTAAGGTCAAATCTAAGTGGATTAGGGAACTCCACATAAACCAGAGCCACTGAAACTTATAGAGGAGAAAATGGGGAAAAGCCTCTAAGATATGGGCACAGGGGAAAAGTCCTGAATAGAAGAGCAATGGCTTGTGCTGTAAGATCAAGAATCAACAAATGGGACCTCATAAAATTGCAAAGCTTATGTAAGGCAAAAGACACTGTCAATAAGACAAAAAGGCCACCAACAGATTGGGAAAGGATCTTTACTTATCCTAAATCAGATAGGGGACTAATATCCAATATATAAAGAACCCAAGAAGGTGGACTCCAGAAAATCAAATAACCCCATTAAAAATGGGGCTCCAAGCTAAACAAAGAATTGTCACCTGAGGAATACTGAATGGCTGAGAAGCACCTGAAAAAATGTTCAACATCCTTAATCATCAGAGAAATGCAAATCAAAACAACCCTGAAATTCCACCTCACACCAGTCAGAATGGCTAAGATCAAAAATTCAGGTGACAGCAGATGCTGGCGAGGATGTGAAGAAAGAGGAACACTCCTCCATTGCTGGTGGAATTGCAAGCTTGTACAACTATGCTGGAAATTAGTCTGGCAGTTCCTCAAAATATTGGACATAGTACTATTGGAGGATCCCTCAATAACTCTCCTGGGCCTATATCCAGAAATGTTCCAAGCGGTAAGAAGGACAAATTCTCCACTAAGTTCATAGCACCCTTATTTATAATAGTCAGAAGATGGAAAGAACCCAGATGTACCTCAACAGAGGAATGGATACAGAAAATGTGGTACATTTACACAATGGAGTACTACTCAGCTATTTAAAAAAATGAATTTTTAAATTCCTAGGCAAATCGATGGACCTGGAGGGCATCATCCTGAGTGAGGTAACCCAATCACATGATATGTACTCACTGATGTTAGCCAAGAAACTTAGAATACCCATGATATAAGATACAATTTGCAAAACACATGAAACTCAAGAAGAACGAAGACCAAATTGTGGATACTTTGCCCCTTAGAACTGGGAACAAAACTCCCATGGAAGGAGTTACAGAGTCAGAGTTTGGAGCTGAGATAAAAGGATGGACCATTTGAGACTGCCATACCTGAGGATCCACCCCATAAATAGCCTCTAAACGATGATACCATTGCATACACTAGCAAGATTTTGCTGAAAGGACCCTGATATAGGTGTCTTTTGTAAGACTATGCTGGGGCCTAGCAAACACAGAAGTGGATGCTCACAGTCAGCATTTGGATAGACCACAGGGCCCCCAATGGAGGAGCTAGAGAAAGTACCCAAGGAGCTGGGGGGATCTGCAACCCTATAGGTGGAACAACAATATGAACTAAACAATACCCCCTAGAGCTCGTTGTATATGTATCAGAAAATGGCCTAGTCGGCCATCAGTGGAAAGAGATGTCCATCAGTCTTGCAAACTTTATATGTCTCAGTACAGGGGAATGCCAGGACCAAGAAGTATGAGTGAGTGGGTGGGTGAGGGAGTGAGTGGGGGACGGTGGGGGGACTTTTGGGATAGCATTGGAAATGTAAATGAAATAAATACCTTAAAAAATAAAAAGAAAACACACATAAAAAGGAAAAAAAAAGGAAAAAAAAAAGAAAGAAAAGAGGAGAGATGGTTCATGCTGGCCAGGAGGCAAAGCAAATGTAACCCTTATCCACTGGTAGCAGGAGTGCAAACTTGTAAAGTTTCTACAGAAAACAATGAGACTGGTCCTCAGGGAGGACAAATTCAATCTACCACATAATCCAGCCTCATAAAGAGAGACACTGTACATACATATTTACATGTGGTTTACTGGTTTGGATAAGAATGAGCCCAGGAGGCTCATATTTCTGAAGGCACAGTAACCAGTGAGTGAGACTACCTGACAGAAGAATTAGGAGGTGTGGCCGTTTGGGTAGTGCTATGTCAATGGACATGGGATTTAATGTTTCAAAAGCCAATGTTAAATCCAATTTTTTTTTGTGTGTTCCAGGATTTATCTCTCAACTAAAGTTTTAGCACCTTGTCTTCTTTGCCTAGTGGCATGTTGTCATCATTCCATACATGCTCATAATGACATAAGTCTCTGAAAGAGCAACCAACCCATCAATTAAATGATTTCATGTATAAGGGTTGAATTTTTCATGGTGTCTTTTTCCAGAATTAGAATGACTTAGACATTTGGCTATTATGTCAGTCAATGATAACCGAACTACAATCCATAGAACCACTGTGGTTAGGTATACAGTAAGGGGTGGAAGGATGGATTGATGAATATCTCTAGGAAAAGGGAACTGAATTATGGTTAGAAATTGGTAGCAGTTTCTGAAATGAGAGGATCAAGAGAGGAAGGGAAGGGGAAGAGTGAAGTGAGAGTAATATCGGGACACAAAGCTAAGATTAAGTGCCATTTTGTATGCATGTAAAACAAATACAAGTTTCCTAAGTTTTAAATATATATATATATATATATATATATATATATATATATATATATCACATAAATGAAATTAATTAATTATGTTGGAGGCAGAGCCTTAACTAGACATCTGTGAACAAATGAAGCTTCCAGTACTTGGATTAAGTTTTATCTAATTGACTTCTTGGTTAAATGCAAGCCATAGGAACTCAGAAACAATCCAGGCTATTGGGAAGACTATATATTTTTCTCTACAAATTGACAGCAATACCCCACCCCTGAAGAAAACACCTACTAAACTTAATGACCATGAAGAATAACAGCTGGTGCTTACAAACAGCATTTACCTTTATCTTTTAGTATCTTTGGTATGGAAATGTACTATGCACACTACCAAGAAGAAAGAATAACAACTAAAAACAACCAAAACACACATGCACTCACACAAACAATAAAACAAAAACAAAACACAAAACAAACCCTTTTGTCTACTGTGCAGTCCTGCCTGAAAGACATGCTACGATGGTGGTCTGACAAAGTATGAGGACGAAAATAATACCTGTTTTGACCTCAGGCTTCCCATACAAGGTTGACCATATGCTGTTTAGTTCTTGGGTAACCATGAACCTGGGAATAGATTTCCTATATATGTAGAGTAAAACCAAATATTTAAAACCAAATATTGTTCTTTAAAGCAAAGAAACAGCCATAAAATGAATCATAAATGAGAATCTGTTATACACATTGATTGGTGACTTCTTCAGCCATCGACAGAGAGCTTCCTCCTGCAACAGATGGGGACAAACACAGAGAGCTAGAGAAGGTGATCTGCAGAGAAAAGGAGGCATTGGAACAATCAGGCCTTAGTGGGATGTCTCCATTAAATTCCTCCACTTAGTGATGAGGGAACCCAGTGGACAAGGAGGAAGAATTTTTAAAAAGCAGAGGAAAAACACCAAGGAATCAAAGTCCTCTAAATCAATATGGGCAAAGCTCATATGAACTCACAGAGACTGGAAAAGAATGCGCATAACCTGCACAGGTCTGTACCTCATAGGCTCCCAAAGCTAAAAGAAAAAAAAAAAAAAAAAAAAAAAACAACAACAACAACAACAAAAAAAAAAAAAAAAAAAAACGGACACATGCTCCCATCCCTAAACTACTTGCAGCTAAATGTTAGGTTTCTTCCAAGGATCTATTACTATAATAAGAAATTCCTCTTAAAGGGAGGAAGCAAGGTCAACAGATAGTGAGTTCAATGGCATCATTAGAGGTCCTAGACTTACCTTCTTGGTCAGGGTTCTCCCTTTTTTGATCTCTCCTTGATTTTGAATTACCTTTGATTCATGTTAAATTTTTTTCTCTTTAAATAAAAATTTATAACTCTTTTGAGTTGTTGAAATCTACTGTACAACCTACTAATATTGGTTTAAGTATTATTTGTATATACTCAAATCCATAAGCAAAAAGTGGGTTTCATTGAAGATGTGATAGAAAAACATTTCAAAATAAAACTTTGATTGAGTTAATGATTTCACTTTTTATTACCAAATACATTTTAGTATTGTTTTGAATATATTTATTAAGTATATTTTAATATTTATTATTTATTTTAAAATTGTTGTCTTGTCTTTCTATTTACCCGAAAAGATTTTTGTGTATATTTTATAAATTTTCAGATTAGTGATTTTATGGCTTTCCTGAGTATGGGATCGCGTTAGTCTTGGGATCTTTTTCTTCTGTTTGTTTGTATCATCCAATGTAGATGTGTTAGGTTTTTTGTTTGTTTTATCTTATTATAATTTGTTTGTTTATTATCCCTTGTGAGAATGTTTGTTTTCCAGTGAGAGACAAAAAGTGTGTGGGTCTATATAGTAGTGGACATGTGGATGAAATGGGAAGAGTGGTGGTAGTAAATAAATACCTTAGTCTAGTTAAATATGTGGTAAATAAAGGCTGCTTTCAATAAAATGAAAAAAAAGTAATAATACCTCATTCACTTATTCTTATATAATGGTGGCAGTGAATTTGAAGTGATCTAAGGGGGCAACATATGGGATAAGAGGAATGAGAGACAGAGAAAGGAATGTAGTTAAATTTAATTAAATAAATAACAACATTAAGATTTTTATTAAAAACTTAAAAGCAGGGAAAAATTCTTCAGTTTACACAAAGATTTGTAGATATTGTGAGTTGCTGAAATCTACCTTACTAAAGATATTATTGGCTTAAATATTAACATGTACATACCAAAACCTATATTTAAGAACTGAGTTTCACTAAAGCTGTGGTAGGAAAACATTTCACAGTAAAACTTTTATTGACCTAATCATTTCACTTTTTATTACCAGATACATTTGAATATTGTTTTGAATATATTTATTAAATTTTATAAAAATACAGCTATTGAGATCATTTTATGGGACAGGATACTTGAACATCCATTATCTTCCTTTACTGAAGAGATGAAAACTGACAGGCATAGTTCATATTGACAGAAAACTGTTACTTGGATGCCCAATTTTTTTGAGAAAGTATTTAATATTATACTGTCCACTCTGTTAATATTGAAGACCTAAATATGCCTGATAATTTGACAACACTCAGTGTCAATGTTATGTCAGGTATTAATTACTCCACATTGAAAGAAACATGAGTGACACTAATCCCTTTTGAAATGTCCTCAATACCAACCTTCATTTGTTTTCTAGTATCTTCATGTATTGTAAATTTTTCTTTTCTCCCCACTGATAATATGGTAGAAAACAATTGTAATTTGTGTTATATGTTAGAAATTGCATTCTAAACTTGCTTGATTATTTTCAAACATCTGAATAATTCATGATTTCCAATCTTGCTGAATGTAAGCTTGCCTTTCCTTGGGTATTTTAGAGTCCCTAATCATTACTAGCATTCAAAAATAATAGTTTAGAATAAACCTTTATAAATGTTATTTAAGTAACATTCTATCAAGGGCTGTCTACTAGTTGGAATATAACATTGTAATTATAAAACATATGTATATATTGCCATTGAATCAATAAGAACATTGTAAGACAAACTGAATAATTAAATCATATAAATATAATGTCAATGAAGATATGCAATTTGTGCAAAAGAGTTCAGAAGTATTAAGGTGTTGATCACTTCCATATCACTGAGTATGTATGGATTTATGATAAAGAAAATAAGAGGATTTGAGATTGTCTATATTTCAATAAGTTTAAAATCTTTGTGCATTCTGTTACACAGATGAAAATGCTGCCTGTTCTGTGTTGAGTTCCTACAACCTTTCAGTAATTCACAGTCTTTATCATTTATTGTCACTCACAACATTTTTGCTGATTACCAAAAAATGTCATTCATATTTTCTTATTACATTGGAGGCTTATATTTTTAGTGGAATGATTGCATTTCAGTTAATTTCTTTCCCAATTAGAATTAAGTAATTCTAATCTACTATTGCTAGCCAACATGTTTATTATAATCAATATCCATTATAATTACCTTGAATATATAATCCTAAAATCAATATATCTGTTGATAAATGTGGTGGTTTAAATGATAATGGCTTCCCTAAGCTCATATATTTGAATTTTTGGTCCACAGTTCATGAAACTATTTAGGAAGGATTTGGTAGTATGCCTTTTTAAGCCACTGGGCATGGGCTTTGCAGGTCCAATATGTCCTTTTGTGTGTGTCTCTGTCTCTGTGTTTCTATTTCTCATTTTTCTTTGTCTCTCTCCATCTCTGTCTCTCTGTCTCTCATATATCTATCATCTTTCTATTTATCTGTCTGTCTGTCTGTCTGTCTGTCTGTCTGTCTGTCTGTCTGTCCTTCCATCTCTCTAGCAGGATATAATCTCTTAGTTACTCCTTCATTCCTCCCATACAATTCCTGTTTACTTCCCACCATGGTGATCATGAATCCATCTACTAACAATATAAATACCCCCCCATTTAATAGTTAATAGTTGCCCTGGCAACTTCTAAGTGTCCCTTCACAGCAATAAAAAGGTAACTACCAGAACAGTATCAATGACTTTGCAGAAAAATTGCCTGAAAATAAAGACAGTTTTGAATTTTATGCCTCTACAGAATAACTAATTCTTTTGTATATGATTTTGTTAACCATTTTGCTTTTAGTCATGTTGGAATTTTTCTCATTTTAATTTGTGTCATATATGTGTATAATTATATGTTGAATAATATAACATTGAAGCATGATAGAAACCAAAGAAGGAACATTATGACGAGAATATTTCTGGTATATTTAGAAACACATAAAAAGTAATATACAAGAAACTAAATTAATGATAGAAAAAAGAAAATATAAAAGAGACATCATATAAACTAAGTTCATTGGAAATTTGTAGCTCATTTTCAAAACCTCAAGTTTCATTGTTTAAAAAATTATAGAACATAAAATGATGACATTTCAGCTAAATGCTTGATATCTGTATTCACAAGCAAAATATTCTGCTAACTAGAAAAACCTCACTAAGAATGAAAGCAATGACATCATGATATTAATTTGGCATCATGACTGTTACACATCGAAAACACAGTCCTTCTTGGGATCTAAGATTTAGCAAACCAACTGTACTATTCAACTCTTGTACTGAAAGCAGTTTTTAAGTTACAAAAGTGATCCTTAACTAAAAGTTTTAGACATGTGCTATTTTGTTTATTTTAAATTTTATTTATTTACATTCTAGTCTTTGCCCCCTCACCTCAGACCTAATATGATTCTTCCTCCTTGCCTCAGACTGACCCAAGTATGGTCCTGGTTGTTGATTCAGTCACTGGAAGCTCCCTGGGGTCTGGGTTAGTTGGGACTGCTGATCTTCCTATGGGGTGGATCTCTCATTCTACTTCTTTAATCCTTCCCCTAAGTCAACCATATGGGTCCCCAACTTTGGTTCAATGGTTGGGTGTATCTGTTCTGTCTCAGTCAGATACTGGTAGGGCCTCTCAGAGCACAGCATTGCCAGGATCCCATCTGTAAGCACATCATAGCATTAGTATCAGGCCTTGGTGCCCTCGCATGAGATCCCAAGTTGGACCAGTTATTAGACTACCTTTTCTTCAGTGTCCTATCCATTTTTGTCCCTGGAGATCTTTTAGACTGGAACAGATCTGGGTCAGAAATTTTGACTGTGGGTTAATAACCCTGTCCCTCCATTTGAGGCCCTGACTATTTACTGGAAGTGGATTCTTTAAGGTCCCTCTCCCCAATGTTGGGCATTTTAGTGAAGGTCACCCCCACTGAATCCTGAGAGTGTCTCACCTCCCAGGTCTCTAGTTCTTTCTAGAGGATCCCCCAACCTCCCATTCCCAATTGCTTGTTATCTCTATTCATTCTCTTGGGCCTTCTCTTCTGTACCCTTTGCCCCACATCTGATCCCGTTGCCCTTTTCCTCTCCCCATCTCCTCTCCTCCCTATGCCTCCTGTGATTATTTCCTTCCTCCTTCTAAGCAGAATAAAAACAACCTCACTTGGGCCTTTCTGCCTGTTTATCTAATGGCAGAGCATATCAGAGGACAACCATACCTGACTCCTGTCCACAAAAAAATCTTAGCATCAGCAATAGTGTCCAGATTTGGCTTCTGCTGATAAAATGGATCACATGATGGTATGGCGGGGGTGGGGGGGTGGTGTCTCTGGATGGCCTTTCCTTCTGCCTCTCTTCCACTGTTGTCCCTGCTTCTTTAAACAGGGACAATTTTGGCTTAAAAATTAGAGACAAAGTTCGGAGACAAAGTAATAGAGACAAAGTTCAGAGCAGAGAATTAAAGAATGACCATCCAGAAACTGCCCCACGTGGGGATCCATCCCATAGACAGCCACCAAACCCAGACACTATTGCAGACGCAAACAAAACCTTGCTGACAGAAGCCTGATATAGCTGTCTCCTAAGAGGCTCTGCCAGTGGCTGACTAATACAGAAATGGATGCTCACAGTCATCCATTAGATGGAGCACAGGGTCCCCAATGAAGGAGCTAGAGAAAGTACTCAAAGGAGCTGAAGGGATTTGCAGAAACCTAGGAGGAACAACAATATGAACTAACCAGTACCCTCAGAGCTCCCAGAGACTAAACCACCAATCAAAGAAAAGACATGTATGGACTCATGGCTCTAGCTTCATATGTAGCAGAGGATGGCCTAGTCTGTCATCAATGGGAGGAGAGCCCCTTGGTTCTTTGATGGATCTATGCCCCAGTATAGGGGAATGGCTGGGCCAGGTAGCAGGAGTGGGTAGGTTGTGGAGCAGAGGGAGGGGGAGAGGATTTGGGATTTTCGAGGGGAAATTAGGAAAGGGGATACATTTGAAATGTAAATAAAAAAAATATCTAAAAAATAAAAAAGAAAAAAGAATGTTTTTCCCACAAACTAATAATATTCCACTCATATAAATTTACTTCTCACTACAGGTGTAAACCTTAACTAAACAAAACATAAAATTAATTTATGTTTTTGTGCAAAATTGTAAAATTTACACCTATGCATTTTAATTTGGTGGATGTTATTATATATAATGTTTTGGTTTTCATTCAATATAGGAAAGAAATCTGCTTTGCCAATTTTGACTTTGAACCTCTTAACTTTTGTAAAATGACTTATTAGTTTCATAATTCTTCCCAGGCCTCTTCAATTTTCTGCATAGAGAAGCATATCATCTATAAACAAAAAGATATTTCTTTCTTGAATTAGTACATATACTGCTTTTTTCTCTTATTGTACTAGGAAGGACCTTCCCTGTATGGGTGGATTGGTGGTAAGAAGAAATACCATTGTCTTCTTCCATTCCTTCTTTTTCCTTCTTTGTTTTTTTGTTTGGTTTTTATTGTTTTTGTTTTTGTTTTTGTTTTTGTTTTTGTTTTTTCTGTGTAGTCCTGGCTGTTCTGGAACTCTGCAGACCAGCCTGGCCTCGAACTCACAAATCTGCCTGCCTCTGCCTCCCAAGTTCTGGGATTAAAGGCGTCCTTGTTAAACCTTGTTTCTTACAACTCAGTTTAATGTTGTGTGAAGCTCTTCTATGTGTTTAGTTATCTTTAGATTATTTCTTTAACTTCTGCTTTTCTGAAAACATTATATATGTTGGAGTTTTTCTATTTCTTAAAAATATACCGATATGGCATTTTTTCTTTGTTGAGCAATTGACATAATAAATTAGATCCACTTACTTCTTTAAAATATTGAACTAGCCTTGTACTCCTCTACTAAATTTTATTTGGGTGCAGTACATCTTTATTTTTTATTCATTTTGAGGTTTTACTCAACGTTTTCCTAAGAATTATTGTATACATATCTAGTGGGAATATTAGGTTGCAATTTCTTTTTCTACTGCTGTCTTTTCAGAGTTTTTATTAAGGTGATGAGATAAACGTATTCTGGTTCTTATTTTCAAAAAAAATCATAGAGAAAATATTTTTAGACGTGTCGGTGGCCCTATAACTGGGGTCCATGTCTATCTACTGTAGGTGGTCTGTTCAGGTTCTATCTCTCTGCTTTTGGTTGTTTTGGCTAATGTAATCCCCAGTGGGTCCTGGAGACCTCTTGCATCCCTGGCATCTAGGACTTTCTAGTGGTTCCCAAAGTTCCCCACACCCCAGTACTACTTATTTCTACTTGTTCTCCTGGCCCTCTGGACTTCTTTTCTGTGTCTTCCCATACCTGAACCTGCCTTCTCTCCCTCCCCTTCTCCACTCATATCTCTACCTCTCTCTGCCTCCTATCATTATTTCATTCTCCCTTCTATGTGGTTTTGAAGTATCCATACATTGGCCTTTCTTCTTTTAAGTTTCATATGGCCGTTGAGTTGTAATGTGGAGGTTCTGAGCTTTTGGCCTAACATAGACTTCTTAAGGATTGTGGGTTTGTCTTTTGAGAGTGCAACATTTCTTCCCTTTTCTGCCCCTCCAGACCGCCCATATGGCCATCCCTGCTCTCTTTCAAGTTTATGACTTTTGTTATCATTTGTCATTGCATATATGTGCATATGTATATATAGATGTCTATTTGTGTATACATATATATTCCTAAATTTCTCTTGATGAGTATATACAATTATTTCTTGTAGTTTTCCAGGGCTGACCATTTAACAGTGGACAACCAATTGGTAATTCTCATCCTGGGATGGTCTCTTTCATTCTTAGTCCTACTCAGTTGCCTGTAGCATTTTATGCAGATTTGAGACACTGTGGGATTTTATTTGTCTAGTTTCATATATTTGTTTATGTCATCCTTATTCAGCTCATGTTTGGGAAGTCATATTGATGAGACTTTATGGGTACAGATTCTAAAGCTACTCATAGACCTCATTTCACAGAAAAGCCCTTGATGTTCTAGTCAGAGCATCTTCTAGCCTTTATGCCCATTTCAATCTTTTCAGAACAATATTCAGCTTAAATACACTAAAAATATTTATGCAAAATACTCAGATTTTCCCTGATCCCAAACCCCAGAGGATCTTCAAATAGTGAATCTTCATAGTGTGGATGTAGAGAACAAATAACTCTGTTAAGTGAACTTTTTTGATCCTAAGAAATTTATATTGGGGATGATATAGTAGGTGTTTCAAAATGAAGGCTATTTCTAGGGCTTCGGGAATTGTTATTATGAATTAATTCTAAGTTCACTTGTCATTATAAGGTATTTTTAATCAAGGAAAATACAGGAATCTGTTATCTCCCATGCTAGCTTGTGCAGCCAACTACTGGTATACTTGATGAAATAAAAAAGTCTAGAAGACATCACAATGGCAAGGGGTCAAAGATACAGAAGAAAATGCATTAAAATTAATAACCTATATATGTGCCAGTACATGAATTGGTATTCTATCTAAAATCCACCCCCACAGTTCTTGGCAGCAGTCAGGTATGTGCCTTCCATAGTTATCTGGAAACAGCCAGGTAGGCCTGACACTATATAAAGGGCTTCTTGAGCCACTCTTCTCTCTCTTACTCTCTTGTCTCCCTTACTCTTGATTCCCACTTGCCCCCTCTCTCCACATAGCCTTTGCTCTCTCTCTCCAAATGGTCATAGCCTGCCTCCATTTCTCTATTCTCTCCTCTCTGCCTTTCTCTGCCTCTCCTACCCTCTTAACTCCTCTCCTCATGCCCTAAATAAACTCTACTCTATACTATACCATCATGTGGCTGGACTCTCAGGGGGAAGGGATGAGTCAGCATGGTTCCACTGAGACAGCCCCTTCTCCCACACACCATCAGACATATTCTTATATCTCTTTCTCTTTTTATAAGAGTAGTAGAGGCAGAAAGAAATGCAGAGAGTAGAAGAGAGTAAAGAAGTGGAGGCTGGCCATGACCACGTTGAGAGAGGGGAGGAAGGGAATAGGGAGAGAGGGGGGCAAGTGGGAAGCAAGAGTAAGGGAGACAAGAGAGCTAGAGAGAGAGGAGGGGGCAAGGAGCCCTTTTTATAAGGCCAAGACTACCTGTCTATTACTAGGTAACTATGGGGAGGAGCATACCTGGCTGCTGCCAAGAACTTTGGGGGTAGAGTTTAGACAGTATACCCACAATATGCATATAATAGCAATGAGAAAAAGACCCTGAATTTGAAGAAGAATGGGAAAAGTATATGGGATAATTTGTAAGTACAGTAAGTGAGAAATGAAATGTAGACATATGAAGCCAAATAAGAAATTACTAAAGAAACACAATTAAATAGAATAATGAGGTTATAGTAGAAAAATATATAAAAAAAAATAGAGTGAGTGAAAATGTTATGTTGTTGCTTGAATGACAATTAAAAAGACTAGAACTTTGTATAACATTTAGGGACTTTGAAGCCACTTGTAAATAAATATAATGATTGTGATATCTAAGTATAAACACTAGGTTTTAAACTAAAATTTACTTCCTTAATACATTCATATATAAATATTAATGACAATTTGGAAAATGTTTAATGAGTCTTTCTGTATCTGATAGCATACAATAAAATATTCATGAAAAATCATTATAAATACAATGAAATCTCATAGCATTTACTTCTAAGTTATTTGTAAAAATGTCTTGCTCTATTTTGTATAAAATAGATCAGAAATATATTACATAACATTTTAGAGGTCACCTCCAAACAATTCTAATAATTTTAATCTATGTTCTATACTTAATAAGTAAAGAATTGTTTATTTTGAAATTCAAGAACATGGTTTAGCTCTTCCGGTCAGACCAGCACCAGAGTAGCTAGGGTGCAGGGTCGGCTGACACTCGCCAGCTACCCACAACACCCACCACAGGATCTTAAGACTTCTGGTGAGTGGAACACAGCTTCTGCTCCAATCCAATTGCGCACAGGACCTGAGACTGCATTAGTTAGGGAAGCAGAAAATCGGCCTGAGTAGGGCCACAAGCCTCTTCGGGTCTGACCAGCACCTGGGTAGCTAGAGCACAGGGTCGGCTGACACCTGCCAGCTACCCACGACACCCACCACAGGATTTTGAGACTTCTGGTGAGTGGAACACAGAGTCTTCTCCAATCATTAAACAGTGACAACAATAACAACTAATCCCAGAGATTACCAGATGGCGAAAGGTAAACATAAGAGTCTTACTAACAGAAACCAAGACCACTCACCATCATCAGAACCCAGCACTACAACTTCGCCCAGTCCAGGGCACTCCAACACACCGGAAAAGCTAGACCCGGTTCTAAAAGCATATCTCACGATGATGGTAGAGGACATCAAGAAGGACTTTAATAACACACTTAAAGAAATACAAAAGAACACTGGTAAACAGGTAGAAGACATTAAAGAGGAAGCACAAAAATCCCTTAAAGAATTGCAGGAGAACACCGCTAAACAAGTAGAAGACATTAAAGAGGAAGTACAAAAATCCCTTAAAGAATTGCAGGAAAACACTGCGAAACAGGTAGAAGACATTAAAGAGGAAGCACAAAAATCCCTTAAAGAATTGCAGGAGAACACTGCTAAACAGGTAGAAGACATTAAAGAGGAAGTACAAAAATCCCTTAAAGAATTGCAGGAAAACACTGCTAAACAGGTAGAAGACATTAAAGAGGAAGCACAAAAATCCATTAAAGAATTGCAGGAAAACCAGACCAAGCAGGTGATGGAATTGAATAAAACCATCCAAGACCTAAAAAGGGAAGGAGAAACAATGAAGAAAACCCAAATTGAGTCGACACTGGAGATAGAAACACTAAGAAAGAAATCTGGAACCATAGATACGAGCATCAGCAACAGAATACAAGAATTGGAAGAGAGAATCTCAGGTGCAGAAGACTCCATAGAGAACATTGGCACAACAATCAAAGAAAATACAAAATCCAAAAAGATACTAACTCAAAATATCCAGGAAATCCAGGACAAAATGAGAAGACCAAACCTACGGATAATAGGAGTAGATGAGAATGAAGATTTTCAACTCAAAGGACCAGCAAATATATTCAACAAAATTATAGAAGAAAACTTCCCAAACCTAAAGAAAGAGATGCCCATGAACATACAAGAAGCTTACAGAACTCCAAATAGACTGGACAAGAAAAGAAATTCCTTCTGACACATAATAATCAGAACAACAAATGCACTAAATAAATATAGAATACTAAAAGCAGTAAGGGAAAAAGGTCAAGTAACATATAAAGGCAAGCCTATCAGAATTACACCGGATTTTTCACCAGAGACTATGAAAGCCAGAAGGGCCTGGACAGATGTTATACAGAAACTAAGAGAACACAATTTCCAGCCCAGGCTACTATACCCAGCCAAACTCTCAATTACCATAGATGGAGAAACCAAAGTATTCCACGATAAAACCAAATTCACACATTATCTTTCCACGAATTCAGCACTTCAAAGGATAATAACAGAAAAAAAAAAAAAAAAACAATACAAGGATGGAAACCACATCATAGAAAAAGCAAGAAGGTAATCCCTCAAAAAACCTAAAGGAAATCAGCCACAAAAACAGAACACCAACTCTAACAACAAAAATAAAAGGAAGCAACAATTACTTCTGCCTAATATCTCTTAATATCAATGGACTCAACTCCCCAATAAAAAGACATAGACTAACAGGCTGGCTACAGAAACAGGACCCAACATTTTGCTGCTTACAGGAAACTCATCTCAGAGAAAAAGATAGACACTA
The DNA here is from genome assembly GCF_978045245.1 of Mus caroli. Lineage (NCBI taxonomy): Eukaryota > Metazoa > Chordata > Mammalia > Rodentia > Muridae > Mus > Mus caroli. The sequence continues at coordinate 79,826,425 of NW_028227267.1, forward strand.
CCTCAGAATGAAAGCCTGGAAAACAATTTTCCAAGCAAATGGTAGGAAGAAACAAGCTGGAGTAGCCATTATAATATCTGATAAGATTGACTTCCAACCCAAAATCATCAAAAAAGACAAAAGAGCACTTCATTCTCATCAAAGGTAAAATCCTCCAAGAGGAACTATCAATTCTGAATATCTATGCGCCAAATACAAGGGCAGCCTCATTCATTAAAGATACTTTAGTAAAGCTCAAAGCACACATTGCACCTCACACAATAATAGTGGGAGACTTCAACACACCACTTTCACCAATGGACAGATCATGGAAACAGAAACTAAACAGGGACACAGTGAAACTAACAGAGGTTATGAAACAAATGGATCTGACAGATATCTACAGAACATTTTATCCTAAAACGGAAGGATATACCTTCTTCTCAGCACCTCACGGTACCTTCTCCAAAACAGACCACATAATTGGTCACAAAACAAGCCTCAATATATACAAAAATATTGAAATTGTCTCATGCACCCTATCAGATCACCATGGACTAAGATTGATCTTCAATAACAAAATAAATAATAGAAAGCCAACACACACGTGGAAACTAAACAACACTCTTCTCAATGATACCTTGGTCAAGGAAGGAATAAAGAAAAAAATTAAGGACTTTCTGGAGTTTAATGAAAATGAAGCCACAACATACCCAAACTTATGGGAAACACTGAAAGCGTTTCTAAGAGGAAAACTCATAGCTCTGAGTGCCTCCAAAAAGAAACTAGAGAGAGCACACATTAGCAGCTTGACAACACACCTAAAAGCTCTAGAACGAAAGGAAGCAAATTTACCCAAGAGGAGTAGACAGCAAGAAATAATCAAACTCAGGGTTGAAATCAACCAAGTGGAAACAAGAAGAACAATTCAAAGAATCAACCAATCGAGGAGCTGGTTCTTTGAGAAAATCAACAAGATAGATAAACCCTTAGCCAGACTCACTAGAGGGCATAGGGAAAGCACTCTAATTAACAAAATCAGAAATGAAAAGGGAGACATAACAACATACCCTGAAGAAATCCAAAACACCATCAGATCATTCTACAAAAGGCTATACTCAACAAAACTGGAGATCCTGGATGAAATGGACAAGTTTCTAGACAGATACCAGGTACCAAAGTTAAATCAAGATCAGGTTTAAGATCTAAACAGTCCCATATCCCCTAAAGTAATAGAAGCAGTCATTAATAGTCTCCCAACCAAGAAAAGCCCAGGACCAGATGAGTTTAGTGCAGAGTTCTATCAAACCTTCAAAGAAGAACTAATCCCAGTTCTTCACAAACTATTCCACAAAATAGAATCAGAAGGTACTCTACCCAACTCATTCTATGAAGCCACAATTACTCTGATACCGAAACCACATAAAGACCCAACAAAAATAGAGAACTTCAGACCAATTTCCCTTATGAATATTGATGCAAAAATCCTCAATAAAGTTCTCGCTAACCGAATTCAAGAACACATCAAAACAATCATCCATCCTGACCAAGTAGGATTCATCCTAGGGATGCAAGGATGGTTCAATATACGAAAATCCATCAATGTAATCCATTATATAAACAAACTCAAAGACAAAAACCACATGATCATCTCGTTAGATGCTGGAAAAGCATTTGACAAAACCCAACACCCATTCATGATAAATGTCTTGGAAAAATCAGGAATTCAAGGCCCATAACTAACCATGATAAAAGCAATATAAAGCAAACCAGTAGCCAACATCAAAGTAAATGGTGAGAAGCTGGAAGCAATCCCACTAAAATCAGGGACTAGACAAGGCTGCCCACTCTCTCCCTACCTATTCAACATTGTACTTGAAGTCCTAGCCAGAGCAATTCAACAACAAAAGGAGATCAAGGGGATACAAATCGGAAAAGAAGAAGTCAAAATATCGCTTTTTGCAGATGATATGATAGTATACATAAGTGACCCTAAAAATTCCACCAGAGAACTCCTAAGCCTGATAAATAGCTTCGCTGAAGTAGCTGGATATAAAATTAACTCAAGCAAGTCAATGGCCTTTCTGTACACAAAGAATAAACAAGCAGAGAAGGAAATTAGGGAAACTACACCCTTCTCAATAGTCACAAACAATATAAAATACCTTGGCGTGACTCTAACTAAGGAAGTGAAAGATCTGTATGACCAGAACTTCAAGTCCCTGAAGAAAGAAATTAAAGAAGATCTCAGAAGATGGAAAAAACTCCCATGCTCATGGATTGGGAGGATCAACATTGTAAAAATAGCTATCTTGCCAAAAGCAATCTACAGATTCAATGCAATCCCCATCAAAATTCCAAATCAATTCTTCAACGAATTGGAAAGGGCATTCTGCAAATTCATCTAAAACAACAAAAAACCTAGGATAGCAAAAACTCTTCTCAAGGATAAAAGAACCTCTGGAGGAATCACCATGCCTGACCTAAAGCTGTACTACAGAGCAATTGTGATAAAAACTGCATGGTACTGGTATAACGACAGACAAGTAGACCAATGGAACAGAATTGAAGACCCTGAGGTCAACCCACATACCTATGGTCACTTGGTCTTTGACAAGGGAGCAAAAACCATCCAGTGGAAAAAAGACAGCATTTTCAAGAAATGGTGCTGGCACAACTGGCGGTTATCATGTAGAAGAATGCGAATTGATCCATTCCTATCTCCTTGTACCAAGGTCAAATCTAAGTGGATTAAGGAACTCCACATAAAACCAGAGACACTGAAACTTATAGAGAAGAAAGTAGGGAAAAGCCACGAAGATATGGGTATAGGGGAAAAATTCCTGAATAGAACAGCAAAGGCTTGCGCTGTAAGATTGAGAATAGATAAATGGGACCTCATAAAGTTGCAAAGCTTCTGCAAGGCAAAAAACACAGTCAATAAGACAAAAAGACCACCAACAGTTTGGGAAAGGACCTTTACCTATGCTAAATCAGATAGGGGACTAATATCCAATATATATAAGGAACTCAAGAAGGTGGACTCCAGAAAACCAAATAACCCCGTTAAAAATGGGGCTCAGAACTGAACAAAGAATTCTCACCTGAGGAATACCGAATGGCAGAGAAGCACCTGAAAAAATGTTCAACATCCTTAATCATCAGGGAAATGCAAATCAAAACAACCCTGAGATTCCACCTCACACCAGTCAGAATGGCTAAGATCAAAAATTCAGGTGACAGCAGATGCTGGCGAGGATGTGGAGAAAGAGGAACACTCCTTCATTGTTGGTGGAATTGCAAGCTGGTACAACCACTCTGGAAATCAGTTTGGCGGTTCCTCAGAAAATTGGACATAATACTACCAGAGGATCCAGCAATACCTCTCCTGGGTATATATCCAGAAGATGTTCCAACCGGTAAGAAGGACACATGCTCCACTATGTTCATAGCAGCCTTATTTAAAATAGCCAGAAGCTGGAAAGAACCCAGATGCCCTTCAACAGAGGAATGGATACAGAAAATGTGGTACATTTACACAATGGAGTACTACTCAGCTATTAAAAGGAATAATTCCTAGGCAAATGGATGGATCTGGAGGGCATCATTCTGAGTGAGGTAACATATTCACAGAGGAACTCACACAATATGTACTCACTGATAAGTGGATATTAGCCTAAAAACTTAGGATACCCAAAATATAAGATACAATTTGTTAAACGCATGAAACTCAAGAAGAAAGAAGACCAAAGTGTGGACACTGTGCCCCTTCTTGGAATTGGGAACAAAACACCCATGGAAAGAGTTACAGAGATAAAGTTTGGAGCTGTGAAGAAAGGATGGACCATCTAAAGTCTGCCATATCCAGGGATCCATCCCATAATCAGCTTCCAAACGCTGACACCATTGCATACACTAGCAAGATTTTGCTGAAAGGACCCAGATATAGCTGTCTCTTGTGATTCAATGCCGGGGCCTAGCAAACACAGAAGTGAATGCTCACAGTCAGCTATTGGATGGATCACAGGGCCCCCAATGGAGGAGCTAGAGAAAGTACCCAAGGAGCTAAAGGGAACTGCAACCCCATAGGTGGATCATTATTATGAACTAACCAGTACCCCAGAGCTCTTGTCTCTAGCTGCATTTGTATCAAAAGATGGCCTAGTAGGCCATCACTGGAAAGAGAGGCCCATTGGACTTGCCAACTTTATATGCCCCAGTACAGGGGAATGCCAGGGCCAAGGGGTGGGGGTGGGTGGGTGGGGGACTGGGGGGGTGTATTGGGGACTTTTTGGATAGCATTGGAAATGTAATTGAGGAAATTACCTAATTTTAAAAAAAAAAGGAAAAAAAAAAGAACATGGTTTAAAGTTATTAATTGACTGAGAAATTAAACATTAACTCTATATGATCTAGAGTTATTTCATGGAAATACTTTTACTAAACTATTACATTTATAAATAATTTTATGACTCCCAATCTTTTCTATTTATTTTATTTCACCTTAGTTAGTTGTTTTCAATTTTTTTATTAAATTATTTTATTTACATTCCAAAATTTGCCCACTTCCCTGTCCTCCCTCCCTGAGTTCTTTACACCCCCTCCCCCACATCTGACAGGGTGCTTTCTCACCAATCTGCCCACTCCCACCTCACACCCACCAACATCCCTCTTCCCTAGGACATCAAGTTTTCACAGGATTAAGCACATTCTGTCCCACTGAGATCATACAAGTCAGTCCTTCTGTTACACATGTGCCAGGGGCCACAAAAGAGCCCATGTATGCTCCTTAGACTTTGGCTAAGTCCCAGATACTTCTGGGAGCTCTGAGAGGTCCAGGATAGTTCACACTATTGTTCTTCCTATGGGGTTACAATCCCCTTAAGCCCCTTCAGTCCTTCCTCTAAGTCTTCCACATTGAACCCTGACCTCAATGCAATGGATTGCTGTAAGTTTCTGCATTGGTCTGGTAGAGCCTCTCAGAGGACAGCCATACCAAACTACTGTCTGCATGCAAAAGATGACCTCTGTAATAGTGTCAGGATTTGGTTGGAGTTCATGAATTGAATTGTTAGTTGGGTCAGTCATTGGGTGGCCTTTCAGTCTGATTCATTTTTGTCCCTTCATTTCCTTTAGACAGGAATAGTTCTGGATTAAACATTTTGAAGATGGGTGGGTAATCCCCTGCCTCATCTGGAGGCCATGTATATCTGCTGGAGATGATCCCTTCCAGTTCCATCTCACCACTGTTGGACATTTTGACTAATACCTTCCCCATTGAGTCCTGGTAGCCTCTCTCATCCCAGTATTTGGGATTTTCTAGATGTTCCCCCTTCCCCCTAACTCTCACTGCTCCACATTTCCATTCATTCATCTGGCCTGCTGGGTGTCCCACCTGTCTCTCCCCATACCTGATCCTGTCCTGTTCCTCTCCCCCTCCCCTTCCTGCCTTGTTTTGCCACTTCCTCTACCTCCCATGATTATTTCATTCCCCTTCTAAGTGGGGTTCAGGTATCCACATTTGAGACTTCCTTCTTGTTCAGCTTCTTATGGTCTGTTAGTTGTATCATGGGTATTCTTAACATCTTGGCTACTATACACTTAGCAGTGAGTACATAACATACATGTCCTTTCGAGTCTGGGTTATTTCACTCAGGATAATATTTTCATCCTGATGGATAATAGTTCCATCCATTTGCCTGAAAAATATATGATGTCCTTGTTTTTAAAAGAAGAATAGTATTCCATTGTGTAAGTGAACCACATTTTCTTTCTTTTCTAAAGATTAATTTATTTATTATATGTATGTGAATACACTGTCACTCTCTTCAGACACAGCAGAAGCAGTCATTGGATCCCTTTACAGATGGTTTTGAGTTGCCATGTCATTGATAGGAATTGGACTCAGGATCTTTGGAAGAGAACCATCAGCGCTCCTAATCGCTAAGCCATCTTTCCATCCCTGAATAACATTTTCTGCATCCATTCTTCGGTTGAGGGATATCTAGTTTGTTTCCAGCTTCTGGTTATTATAAATAAGGCTGCTATGGACATAATGGAGCATGTGTCCATGTGATATGGTAAAGCAACTTTTTGGGTATATTTAATTTTTTCAAGATATTTTTGTCATTTCATTTAGCTATTTCAATTTGTTTATTTGAAAATTTTTATGGCTCTTTGAATCTTTTCTTATTACCTATACACTTTTTCTCTGGTATTATTCACACTATTTTACTCTGCCTCATGTAGGTTTAAAATGTAAATACTTTTTTTCACAAAATAATGCTTACATTATTTGAAACTGTTCCATGTAAATAAGTTTTATATGACATTAATTGTGTATATAAATAGAACTCCCACTTTTGCACTTTGTTCTTGTAGCTTTATAGACTAAATGCATGTGTTTATTTTCTTTATCATTATTTTCATGACCTAATTCTAATTAACCTATCTCTCTCCTCCCTCTACTGATCAAGAACTAAGTGTCGATCCCACTTATGTCTTGTCAAACTCACCACTGACACTAAATCCAAAAGGAACATCTTAAGTTATAGTCAAACGTAAAGAAACTCCATCAGTGAGCAGGTTTTCTGTTTTTCATGATATATGTCTCTCATAGAACAAGAGTGATTATTGAACAGTGGATAGGATCTGGAAATATCACAGATTGTAATTTCATAATTCCTGGTGTTAAAAACCGCATGTTCAATTATATCTTAAAATATAAAATTTTACTTTGATAAAATATTTTAGTCTTCAAGTGGCTATTGAAAATTTTGTGCCATTAAACGTTTTGGTAACATGACTTGCCATACAGGGTTTCTATCCAAGAACTCCATTTTGAAAAGACTAGACTTAATAATATGTCTACATACTCAGAAGCCAAAAAGTATCAGAAAACAAGAATGCTCCCAGTTTTCCATTCTGGGTAAAGTATTATGCAGGAGGTAGTTTTTCTCCAAACTGATGGGGTTTGGAATTTTACATTTAAGTTAAGAAATGATATTTTCAGAAACATAGAAATGGTGGGCACATCTACTGTAAAATGCTGCTAATTTACTCATGTAAAGACTTAGTGTCTCTAAAAAAAGCAAGATTTATACATTCATCCATGATTCCATAATAAATGTTTATAGCCCCAGTGCTGAAAGTCAAGTGAGAATAGCAGGACATCAGTGCATTAGAACTAAACCCATTTTATGGGACACTCAATATCTTGTCATCGTAGATATTCATCATTACAAGTGCAAAAATGTTTTTTGAGAAAGTTCTCTAAAACTACCATTTATAGTCACATGAGGATCCCTGTTTTGTATTATTGGTCTGGGTTTTCCCAGTGATTCCTAAACTATTAGAAGCTATTATTATTACCATTGGTTTCCCTCCAGTGGGAATTCCCTAGTCCCAGTTGATGAAGACATCATTCAATTATGACATAGAGGCCAGAAGCTCCTGAGCTTAAATTACCAAGAATGCTTTCTCCTTGAGATCTAGATTTAATAGTACACAAAGGCATCATGCAAGCTTTCAAAAGAAAGAAAGCAACAAACAGCCCAAATCAACTATGATACTGATGAACCACAACAGTAATCAGCAAGGCAGTGTCATTCTCAGAGCACATTAGTGGCAACAATACCTTGATAGTAATCAACAACTTTTAAATTGGATTTAAGATATATTGAAGAAGAGAGATATTATTCCTGATGCTACCAAGAGCAAATTACATTAGGCATTTTGGAGTAGAGCTTGTAACTCCCAATTTACTAAGGCAATATAATTCCTAACTACATCCTAAATAGTTGTCCTTGTATATACTGATACGTATTGCTCTCATTTCCCCATCAAAAGAACACTTTTACAACAGATGGAATCATTACAGGAAGCTACAATGAAGCCCAATATGAAATGATATATGTAATACACAACTGAAACTGTAGCTTGGGGATCATCACAAAAGAGGGCACAGAATCATTGTAAGAGGCAGAAAAAGAGTTAATTTGATTTGAGCTGTGTCTTAAGTTGTATCCATAGAGTCTTGCCAACAGGACTGTCTAAACATGAGTAGAATAATCATGACTCCAATAGATATATTAAAGTTGATGGGTGTTGAGAAACTCAGGAGACCTCAGCTTTAAACACTACGAATAATAAATATTGAAAGGGTAGAAATAGTCTTTCCTAGAGAAAAGAACATTACCTGATTTTTCAAAACAAAATTATCATCCCCTGAAACATAAACATGCAAGTAACATTAAACAAAATTTAAAGAGTCTATTTAAGAATATATATTCCTAGCTATGTGTACCATGTATGTCCCATTGGCAGAAAATACATTCCTATTGTTAGTCACCTTTTACTTCAGACACAGGTCTCAGAAGATCCTGAGCTGCAACTCTATTGGCAAAGGGCCATGGAACATAAAGGAAGTTATCTTTACAAATGTTACTGAAGATTTTCATGGTTGAATGTTTTCTTCCTGCTTATTTACTTTGCTGCTCTCCCCTTATAATTTAATGTATCTTGATAGATTGACTTTTTTAACTATTATCCATTTTTATCCATGATCCAATTATCCTCCATTATTGTGACATGCCAATAAGAAATAAGTTTTAAGATCTACTCTGAGGATAGGAAATACATTAAGCCAATATCTTCTTCAAAAGAAAACCATTAAGGCAATGTGACAAACATACTGGATAGCACAACAGAGCTTGAATGGAAAATGATCCAAGGAAATATAGCAGTGTTTGTTCAACTTCAAATAAAATAATCAGTTTAATGTATATTTGAAGACGATCAAAGGGAAGAAGTATGTGGTTTCCAGTAAAATGTTTACTATCTGAAGTGTACAGTTGATTCCATATTCATATGGATGGTGCTGATGAACAGAAAAGCTAATGTGAGACAAGACTTCACAGTAATCCATAGAAAATCCATTAGAGATGCAGTTAATCGTTTGATAAAATGTTGGCCCATGCTTCTATATTAAAATCTACTTTTCCTGGTTTAAAATAAAACATAGAAAACTGGCTTTTATCGTACAGTATTATTTCATTTCTTTTAAATGATTTATTTACTTATTTTTGTTTCCAAAATGAGGAACTACATAATCAGTTCCCTATCTTAACCCAATAAGCTCAGAGAAGGGGGGACCTTTTTACTAACCTAGAATTTAACTATACTACTTATTTTAAAGAAAAAAAAAGTTACCCCAAGTACATATTATATTTTTCACTTAAAATAATGATAGGAGCAGAACACAATCTATTTTCTTTTTGAGGTTTCTAAGTCCACTCACATGGTTATTCTAGAAGTTTCATTTGGTCACTCTTTGCCTTAGTATAAAGTAATGCTCCTAAAAATCCTTTCTTTGATGAAACTCAAATGCAAAGGAATTTGCATTCAAACACATTTTCAAACCATGGTAGAAAAAGTGATTGGCTAATAAAACACTCATTTAATCAAAGATGCAGTCACCTACTCCCTCTGTCTGGTCTTTAAAATATGCTACACCTATCAAAGATTATATCTAGAAAGACTAACAATCTAACACTGAGAAAGAGTGACCATAAAAAATGAAGATCCAGAAAATTATCAACACACAAAACTCCAGCTGCCTTACCTTCTGTTTCCTTTTTCCTCCTTGGGCTTCATTCTCTAATGTATATCCCACAGCCACAGTTTTTCATCCAATCTAAATGGAAAGATGGAAACAACAATTAGAAATACACATATAAAAGTTCAGTTTTATTTTAATTTGTTTCTATTTTCCCTACAGGTAAATATGAGCAGCTTTTCTAAATTTATTTCAATTTCTGATCTTTTTTTAAAATCACAGGAAATTATACACTGTGTAATACTCGAATGTGTGTTGGGTTGGGGTGCATAATCATTACCAAGTAACAAGTCCTCTGTATAATATATCCATATCCCTACTAATCAATGATCATTGCTTTATTTTGCAAGGCTTATTAAATCTAAGGTCATGTGAATTATTGAATTTAATTATTCTGCCTCTTGGAAGATAAAATCTCTATAGGATTGGCTTTTTTTTCAAACCTATTTTAATAAGGGTTATCAAATGCTTCAACCTCCCTTCTAGCCCAATTCCAAAGGTACGGGAGAAAAATGTGTAATAGAACCATGGGGAAGTAGACCTGGCCAGAAGTAGTTCTCTGGGGTAAATCCAATCCCTACTGTCAGGATATCAGCTGTGCAGTTTGGCTGTGTCAGGATAACAACAGTCACGTTCAAAAAGTGTCACCAAACATGAAACAGCAGTGGCAGCGCTATCCAGTAGAAACCACCAGTCCACTTACTGATGAATCAGCAATAGTCAGTAGAATCTACCAGACTAGCAAGTATTTTAACCCAGCTCTTCTCAATGCAGTGAAGATCAGCAAAGATCCAAGACCAAGAAAGTGTTGCAGGCTAGTTATGCAAGGGCCCTGCACTCTCTGTTGAGTTCTACTTACACTCTCTCCAAACATCATGTCCCCTTTTGCTTCTGCAAAGCATCACATGAGGCTGCATGCATTTCATAGCACAATGAGATATTGCCACTGCTAATCTCAAAATTTTGATTTGCATTTCCCTGATGACTAATGATGTTTAAAACTTCTTAAAGTATTTCTTAGTCATTTGAGTATCATCTATTGAGAATTATCTGTTTAGATTTGTAACCCATCTTTTAAATTATTTTTAAAATTTTATTTTATTGAATGTTTTATTCATTTATTCCAAATGCAATCACCTTTCCCAGTTTTCCCTCTGGAAACATCTATCTCATCCTCCCTCCCCCTGCTTCTATTATGGTACTCACCTACTCACCTACCCACTCCCCACCCTGGCATTCCTCTACACTGGAGCATTGAGCCTACACAGAACCAAGGGCCTCTCCTCCCATTGATGCCCAGCAAGGCCATCCTCTGCTTCATATGCAGCTGGAGCCATGGGTTGCTCCATGTGTACTCTTCGGTTGATGGTTTAGTTCCTGAGAATTCTGGAGGTTGATATTGTTGTTCTTCCTATGGGCTGAAAACCCCTTCATCTCCTTCAGTCCTTTCTCTAACTCCAATAATTTGATTTGTAGATGTCTGGATTTTTTTTAAGTATTGTGGATATTTGGACATGGATTTGAAGAAATCATGTTTGCATTCTATAAGCATCATTTTGTCCTATTGACAGTGTCATTTGCATTACAGAAATTTCAGCTTTATAATCTATCATTTATTAATGGTCAGTCTTAGTGTCTGCACTATTTGTGTCCTTTTTAGGAAGTTGTCTCCTGTGGCAATGCATTCAAGGTTATTCCTGCTTGCCCTTCTATCAGGCTTAGCATGTTTGGCTTTATGTTGAGGTATTGGATCCACACGGACTTGAATTTGGGCAGGATAAAGAAAATGGTTCTCTTTGCATTCTTCCCTGCAGGCATCCAGTTAGACCAGCATCATTTGTGTAAGATGATTTATTTTTCTATTATGTATTTCTATTTCTATATAAAACATTGTGTGTCCATATGTACATGGACTAATGCCTGGGTCTTTAATTTGATTCCTTTGATCAATGGGTCTGTTTTTATGCCAATACCATGAGGTTATATTACTATGTCTCTGTAGTATATTTTGAAATCAGGGATGGTAATACTTGCTTAAGTATCACCTTCCTTCTTTTATTTCCCAGGATTGTTTTATCCATCCTATTCCTCTTCTCTCCCTTCTCTTTCTTGCCCTCCCCCAACATGAAATTAAGTCTTGTCTTTCACAGTTTATAAGTAATTGTTTTGGAATTTTGATGGGGATTAAGTTGAATATGTTGATTGCTTTTGGTAGAACATATATTTAATTATGTTTATTATACTGATATATGAGCATTGGGGATCTTTTCATCCTCTGATATTTTCTCTCATTCTTTTCTTTAAAGACCTGAAGTGTTTGTCATACAAATATTTCATTTGTTTTGTTAGGATTTTCCCAAAATATTTTATATTGTTTGAGAATTTTTGAAGGGTAATGAATTCCTGATTTATTTCTCACTCCGTTTGCTATGTACATATAGGCGTGCTGCTGACTTTTTTCATCTTATGTATGAACACATTTCAGCTGTTCTCAGCTGTAGGAGTTCTCTGGTAGAATATTTGGGTTCACTTTTATATACTATCATATCATATACAAATAACCATACTTTGAGTTCTTTTCCAATTTTGTATCTTTTTCAGTTATCTTATTGCTCTATGTTCTATCTTATTGCTTCAAGTTCTATATTGAATGAATATGGGCAGAATGGAGAGCTTTAGTCTTTTTCCTAGTTTTTCTGGAATTCCTTTGTGTTTCTCTCTATTTAATTTAACATTGGCTATAGGCTTTCTGGTAACTGTTCTATAATCTTTAGGTATGTCCCTTATATCTCTTTATAAAGAAGTGATATTAGATTTTATTACAGAATATTTCAACATCTAATGAAATGATCATGTGTTTTATTTTTTATTCAGTTTGTGTATATGGTAGATTACAGTGACATATTTTCAAATGTTGAACCATCCCTGCATCTCTGGGGTAAAGCTTACTGGGTCATGGTGTATGATCTTTCTGATATATTCATATATTTAATTTTCAAGTGAGAGTGTGGTTCAAAGGGAACACTCTTCCATTGCTGGAAAGAATACAAACTTGTACAGACACTATGGAAATTAATAGGTGGTTCTTCAACAAATTAGTACTCTATATACTTCAAGATTCAGCTATGTCACTTTTGGGTGTATACCCAAAATATACTCTGTCTTACCACAAGGACATTTGTTCAACTAATTTCATAACAGCTTCATTCTTATTAGCAAGAAACTGGAAATAAACTAAATGTCCCTCAACAAATGATAAATGAATTAAAAAGTATTTGGTGCAGAAGGGAGTATTACTCAGCTTTTAAAAAATTATCATCATAAAATTTATAGGCAAAAAGATGGAAGTAGAAACAAACAAAATAAAACAAAATATCTTGGATGAGGTAACCCGGACTCAGAAGAACATATATGATAATAACTCACTTACAACTTAATATTAAATATTAAGTAAAGAAGAATCAAGATACAATCCACAGACTCAGAGAGGCTAAGTTACAAGGAGAGGTCTAGAGGGTACACATGAATTTCCCTGGGAAGTGAAATCATAATAGGCTTTGCTGGTGGACTTGTGGAAGGTCAGGATAGAAACAGAGCTTAAGTGAGAAGGAGCATTTGTTGTGTGATGTGGAAATCTAGTGTAATAGAAACTTCTTGGACCCTATGAGGATTATCCTAGTGAGGACTCCTAATAATGGAGAATACAGAGCCTGAATTGTTAGTCTTCTGTTATCAGGAAAATCTTCCAATGTTGGGACTAGGGCCCCAATCGTGCCACAAAACCTTTGACCCACAACCTTCCCTGCCTCTAAAATGTGCTGGGACAATGATGGCTCAGATCTTGTGAGAGTGACGCATATATCTCTGACAAATGACTGAAGCCTGTGGCATGAGAGTGAGCACTTGTCTGACGCTACTTGGATCTCCAAGAACTAAATACTGGATATTCTAGACGTCTGTGAAAAAACGTCAATGAAATTATTTCTAATGATATTCTACTATACTCATATTCCACTCATTAAAGAGAATTCATCTGACAGCATGTAAAAATAAATGCAGACACACGCAGCCCAATATTAAGTGGAGATCAGCAACCCCACAAAAAACAAAACAAACAAACAAAAAACAGGGAGGGTGAATTCTACAAGCCAGAGGGGTATGTGTGTGTGTGTGAGTGAGTGAACTGAAATTAGTAGAGGTAAGGGACGTATTGTTTGAGAAAATGACACATAAAAAGAAAAATAAAATGAACATCAGTTTTAGGTATGTGTATTTGTCTTCACACACTTTTTTTGGTAAAATTTTTAAGTGTGTGTATGTGTATGTGCAAACATGTGAATGAGAGTTAAGTCTAACACCAGTGTTGGCTCTGTTCTTCAGGATCTGTAGCAGGTCTGACCCACAGTCCCAATGATTCTTGCTGTCTCTACCTCCCAGCTACCCTAGCAGAGTCATATAACATATGCTTGCACATCAAGTACTTTCTCTACTAAATTCTCTCCTCAGGCTGCTAACATAAGTTTTAGAAATCATTACCAGGACTTGGAAATTTGCCCTTAACAGAAATTTGTTTGAGAAAAATCAATTCCTACTTAAATGATTGGGAATTCTTATCATCATCATCATCAAAAACAGTTTTAATAAAATTTGGTTTTATTCTTCCCATCTCACGTCTTTCCAGATACTCCCTTCCTCTGTACCCACTCAAATTTACTTCTCAAAAAAACAAAAACAAAAAATCCCAGCACAACAAAACAACTGAAGTCAAGAAAACAAGCAGCACTCAAAATCTAACAGCAAATAGTAACCAAGTAAAAGCACAGCCAAAAATCTGTAGAGCCCATTACATCCAATTACCTCTGATCATTTAGCCTGCAATGTAGTGAATGGTATATTTACTGTCACTCCATTGGAGAAAATGAATTCCCTTCTCTTCCATGGTATAAGTGACAGCTCTGTTTTTAATTTTAACCCTAGAGGATAAGTTTTATTCATTCATTCATTCATTCTTTCATTCATTCATTCATTTCTTTTATACATGTGAAACTAAATAAAATAAGACAAAATAAAAACTATCAGATTGAGGTTGGAAAAGACAAATCAATAGAAGGAAAACTACCCAATGGAAGTAAAAAGAGACCCATTCATTTACACACTCAAGTATCCCATAAAACGTAATAACTGGAACCATAATGTATGTCCAGAAGGACTAGTGCAGACCTATGTGGGGCATGTGTATGCTGCTTCAGTCTCTGTGAGTTCAAATGTACTTTTAAGTTGATTTAAAGAGCCTTTTTTTTTTTTTTTTTTTTTTTTTTGCTTGGTGTCCTCTATACCTCTGTCTCTTAGACTCTTTCTGTGGTTGAGGTTCTCTGAGCTCGAAGGGAAGGAACTTTATGAAGCTATCCCATTTAGGGCTGAGCATCCCAAGGTTCCTCACTGTCTTCTTGATGTCTGGTTATGAGTATTTCCATTTGTTTCCATCTGCTGCAGAAGGAAGCTTCCATGATGAGGAGGGAGTAATGCTCAAATCTGTGAGTACAGCAGACTGTCATTTGCAATCATTTTATCACTTCTGTCTTTAAAACCATGATACATGCTTTTATCCTAGGTCCCTTGCTATCTAGTCTTGGCTTTTGGTCACATGGGCAGTGTTGGTTATGGGTAGATCTTATTCAAGTCAGTTTTGTTGTTTTACTCCCCTCTTTTTTTCTTTACTTTTAACAATAGAATTTCTTTAAAAAAATAATGTCATCTTCAAAATTGTTAATTACTATTACAGGATAGATGTTTTACCTTCATTTTACAGACTCATTTAAATTTGTCCTGGTAATTTGTTACAACACTGTGTGGCTTGTTCATTATAGTAACTTCTTTTATTGTAGAGAAACCTTTTTTCTAAAGACTTATTTATCAGTGTATTTACAAAGGAGTGATATAGGCCAGGAAAGCATCATAATTTATCATAAACACAGCTAGAGAATAATCTATTTCATACTCTTCTGAATTTAACTATTTGTCTA
The DNA here is from genome assembly GCF_978045245.1 of Mus caroli. Classification (NCBI taxonomy): domain Eukaryota; kingdom Metazoa; phylum Chordata; class Mammalia; order Rodentia; family Muridae; genus Mus; species Mus caroli. The sequence continues at coordinate 79,842,043 of NW_028227267.1, forward strand.
GCTGGACTAATAATTTTCAATAACTTACTAAATATTATTTATAAACATATTGATAAAAATTTATTCTTTAATCCATCATATAAGTTATATAAACTCAATATCTCCATCAGGAAAAAAGTCTTTACAGCTCTATCTATGATGATGCTTTAAAAAAACAATCAAAATATTTCTTTCCCTTCTGTTATCAAGTTCTACAACAGTAGTTTCTTCTTCCACATTTAGAAATTCTGTAAATCTAATATTTACTCTGCATTCTATTAAGTTTTATCAAAGCCTGCAGGTTTCTGATACATCAAATAGAAGATTTTTTATTGTGATCGGAACTATGAACATTAGACAGCATATTACAAACATCACTGGAAATCTACTTCAATTATTATTTTGTTTTGGTTTGTTTTGTTTTTACTTTCACAGACTGAATTCTTTTAGGAATACTCCTAAAAGAATTTTGTTTTGTCCTATCATAACAAAATCTTAATTAATACCTAATAGCCTTTCAGTCTTTCACTTCGATGAAAGCTCATGAGTTTAACTGGTTTTGTAGTAAACATAATACATTATGAAGATTAGAGAATCTTTGTACAAAACTTCAATAAGGAACGTTACCATTTATTTATATCAATCTTTTTCCTATGAATTAGTGCATTAAAAATGCTAACACTAATGTGGTACTTAGAGTATGAAGAGTTCTGATACAGCCTTTTCCATATTATACAAGCAGGGAACTGTCTGGTGCTAATTTCTTCATTCTATTAGTGTGCAATTATTTCCACACTAGCTATACAACTATTGTCTCTGTAAAGGTTGCTAAGGCATAAGAAGAAATATAGCACTCATCATGTTTCTTATTTATTTCATACTACTATAATTTTCTAGCTGGAAAACATCAGAAATAAAAATTATAATGAAAATTTAGAGCTGAAAGAATGTGCATATAAATTTGATTTTTTTATTAGTTTATCAACAATGGTATTGCTACATACATCATTTATATCCACCTGTATCTTTTAAAGAAGTGAAGAAACCTTAACCTTTTTTGGCTATACAAGGCCATCCTTAACTTGCTATGTGTCTAGTGGATGATGACTTTAAGATGCTTACTTCTGGTACCATATTCTGGGTGCTTTAGATAAAACATGGACTGCCTCTCTGCTTTATATAGGTCTGAATATTGAACCCAAAACTTTGCTTATGGTAAGCAATCAGTCCATACCCAGATTATGCCTCCTCAGGTTCAAGGAAAATTTTCCTATAAATCAAATGAGTATATATTTATAGTCAATATCAAAAGAAAATGCCTTGAAACATGTTTACTAAGATACTTTCTAATATAATCTTCTGACTTTTCTAAGAGAAAATGGAGAGAAGAGAAAATGAAAGTATGGAGCATAAAACAAGACTATGGCAAGAATAGGTGCCTCACAACACAGAGTATTCTTTCATAGTCAACTTTTCTGTAGTATACCAACTAATTATAAATTAAGATACAAAAAAATAAGAAAATATCATCTTGGAGATGAAGGCAATAAAACCTTGAAAACTTTATCTTTTAAGGAATAATTTAAGCACCTAAACATATTGCATTCATTACAGCCTACAGGAATGTATGAAAAATACAGCCAAAATTACACCTGGTAGATTTTAAACTCTTTCATAACTCTATTAAAATACCAGTACCTACATATTTAATATCTACTTGAATGGTATATATATATATGTATATGTGTATATATATATATATATATATATATATATATATATATATATATATATGAGAGTATACTGTGAGCTATAAATTTTATTTAAATAAAATGGGACATAATTTGTCATAAAATTTTTGAAAAAGCTAGCCAGAATAATGCAGCAGGTAGATTGTGGAATCAGAGAAAAGGGGTAGAAAAAATAATCTGTGGGTTTATTAAGGAAATGACAATTTTCCTTATCATTTCTTTCCACAAAAGAAGTGATAAAAATGTATTTTAATCTATTAATTTTTCTCATAAGCAACAAAAATGATAAAAATATTATTTACAGCTTAGAATTTTTACACCTTTTGAATTTGTGTGTATGTGTTTATATATATGCCTGTTTGTGTTTTTATATGAGTATATTTGTGTGTCTTCATATGTATGTGTTTGTGTATATGTTCCTGTGTGTATTTATTTGTGTGTGCATGTGTATCTGTGCATTCATCTATGCGTGTATTCATGTGTGCATGGACGTGTGTGTGCATGTGTGCCTGAGTATGTGTGTGAATGTATGCATAAGTATGTGTGTATTCATGTGTGTGTGTATGTGTGTGTGTGTGTGTGTGTGTGTACACGTGTGTGTGTGTGTGTGTGTGTGTGTGTGTGTATGTGTGTGCATGTGTTTTTCTATGTATTTGTGTTTATCATGTGTGTGTGTGTGCCTAGTGGCAGAACATAACATCTTCAGGAATATGTTTTCTTCCACCATGTGAATGTGAAAACTAAATTAGATCTTCTGATATGGTGCAGATGCTTTTACCCAATTGAACATCTCTCTAGCCATAGTTGGGAAATTTTAATATCTAAATGATGTTGTGAAAATTTAATTATAATAATTTAACTACTGGTCTTGTCTAACATCTAGAATTTTATGATTGAAAATTAAAATTCTTGAGCATCTAAACTAAGGATCAATGAGTCAGTAACCATCACAATAACAGTTAGTGCAGCAAACCAAATTATTTTAGGACTTATCCCTGTAGACATTCCTCATTCTCAGATATGGATGTATATCAAACTCATGTTTGGTTATCCAAGCACAATATAAAAAGTTGACTCTTCCATTCTAGGTTAGTTCCCTGAAAAGCTTAATTTCTAACAAGCTGAAATGGTGTTTCACTTCTACTGGTCTGAAAACCAGTTCAGGGAAGGAGTTCTAATACTTAGAATATACAGAAGTGATTGGTGCATCTGGTTCCCTAGTTATTTTTCTTATTCTTGTGATTGAAAACCCAATAGAGAGCAACTGTAGCATGGGATGGGATTGTTTTGCTTATAGTTTAAGGGAATATGTGGATCATCGTGGAGGGTGAGTCATGATTGCAGACAGTTCTGTTGGGGGAAGATGTGTGCATGCTGGACTCTTCACATCATTCTGTAATGGAAGCAGAGAATGATCAGGAAGTGGGATCAGGTTATAAAATATAAAAACTCATAGGCTTTCTATAGTGATCCTTTTTTTCCAGTGATGCACTATTTTCTAAAGATTTCACAATAATCCCAATGAATACTAACAGCTGGTTATCCAGAGTTCAAACACATAAATCTATGAGAACCATTTTACATTCATACTTTAACTTAACACATTCTAAAGAGAGTCCTCTGAGTTTTTAGAAATGAGCAAAGGTACCTACTGCATTCTCTTAAGAGAAAGAAGTTATGGGGAAAATAGATTTAGTTTTGATAAGTATCCAGGATAATGTGAAATATGCATAAAACATTCTTTACTGCTAAGGTTATAGTTACATTTCACATAATATACCTGAAGCTCTTAGCATAGTTACTAAGAAAAAATGAGCAGTAAACATTATTTATTTTCTTATTAATATTGTCTGTATAAAGTACATGAAAATATTTAAAATATTGTGGACTATAAAACTAATGGAAAGTAAATGATTCTTAGAATTTTTTAGATAATGTCTTGTTTAGACATTACCAATGTTATAAATGTTACTAATTAACATATATAAAATTGTTTACATCTCTAAACTCACATGGACATCTTCATATCCACAGGAAGGAAAACTGACCTGAAAATTACAGGCACTATTCTCTATGATAATGTAAAACAGAAAGAAAAAAGAAAGAAAGAAAGAAAGATAGAAAGAAAGAAAGAAAGAAAGACATATTTGTGTTTTACAGGCTGTTTTGACCAATAAAAAATGTTGATAGGTGTGAAACATACCCCAGTCTCTTGAGTTTGAGGCCTTGGTCTCCTAATTCTGGACACAATTTGAAAGTTTTGGGAAACATTTAAATTGGGAGTAAGACAAAGCATGCCATTTGGAACATGAATCTATAAATAGGCCTACTTTTCAATTTTTGTCTCACCTCTATTTCTTGCTTCCAAAGAAGTGTAGGCAAGCCACCTTCCTTTTATGCCAAGATGTATGGTAATCTTTCAAGTCTTAATATAAAATAAAACTTGCTTCTTTATGTTGATTGCCAGGGGCTAATTTCATCATAGTGACTAGAAAAGCATGTAATCTAAATGCATAAGTGAATCCCACTTTAGTAATCATATCCGAGTTGGAATCAGAGCAGATAATATTATCTTACTGTATTAGTTACTATTATTGATTGTGATAAAATTCCATGATCCAAAGTAGCGCACAGAACAGAGTTATTTTGTCTTAGAGCTAAAGATGATTAGACTATAACATGGATAGGAAGTCCTAGCAGCATCCTACAGAAACAGGAAGTTACATGATCAAATTTTATTTGCACATCAGAACAAGAGTAAACAATTAGGAAATGGAGCAAGTCTAATGTGTTTGAATCCCTGAAGTGTAGCCTTAGTGACAGTGTTTCCAGCAATGAGCCCACTTCTAAAGGCTCCACAAATAACATCACCAAGTGAAGACCAATTTCTCAAATAGAGATTATAGGGACACTTAATCATTTAAACTAACACACTTATAAAATATCATCAAATGTTTTATTAGTTAATCTTTGAAAATCCATGCATTATATCAATGTCATTTGATCATATCTACACAACAATACAGTTTACATGTTCCCTCTGGGAAAATCCATTTCTTTCTTTTTATAAATGCCTTATTATTATTAATAATAATATTATTGTTATTATCTGAAACATTACCTCGCTGATTCTGGGGCTTTCATCTTAGGCTAGGTTGGCTTACGAGTTAACACTCAGGTTCCATCCACCAGTTTTCCAAGTTCCCCAATTTCCATATTGTGGTTACAGACATGGGATGCACCTCCTAGCCCTTCATGTATACTGTGGATATGAACTTGGGCCCTCAAGCTTGCAGAGACAACACATTACCTACTACCTCTCTCCAGACCTCAGTGAGAATTTCTTTTCTTAAGCTTGTATAAGTTTATATTCCAGAACATAAGCCAACCTTCTCCCTTTGAAAATGCATGTCTTCTTTTCTTTCTTTCTCCTCTTTTAATGAAACAAAACATTATTTTGAGCAAGAAAATTCTATCCCTGCTTCTCTACCACCCCCCCTCCCACACACACAAGGTATTTATTCTCTGGGATTACAAAAGGTTATAGAAACATAGAAATTGTTTTCTATAAATTTTGAGATAAGCTTCATAAATTTAAAAAGCCTCCTTGAACATCCCCAAACTGACGAAGGAATAGCATATTATAGTAGTTGGTATTACTGTTCATCTATTAAAGATACAAACACATCAAGGAAATAAATTTTGTTTTTATTTCTTAATAGTTGAACTGAGTTTTTACACTGACCTTTTAATCTTTTATTGCTGAGCTGCAAATTTAAATCTAATTTTGTAGCTGCTTGATATTTCCATATATTTTTTAGTTCTGTTTTAAGAGTTCCTCTTATATTAAATATATCTGTCATGGGTAGTCTGTTGCTCAGTGTAGTAGTCTCTTTATTTTCAGAATGAATCACACTGTATTATTTGCCCATAACTCTAGCACATCTCATTTCCTTTCTGCTTTCCTGTGTTCTTAGTGATGTTCGAGGCAGACAATTTAGGATAATATGTTATTTTATTTAAAAGTCTGTTTACTCTGTTTTTCTGAGTCAGTGTGATTGAGGGTCTCACGGATGACTTTTTCGGTATGAAACAAATTCAATACCAGTGATGAAGAGCCATGTGTTGATGTCATGCCCTAGCTTCACAGAAGCATTCCGCTGTGCTTCCCTTGATGATCATAGCTCCTTTGTTCTGTTTCATGAATATCACTCATGTTTATGGGCCTGAAATCAATGACAGTAAATTGATCTGGGTTGAAATTGTTTCTATTTTGCTTGTGATTTGGAAAATGATACTTATTCTTAGTGGAAGACTGTGTTACTCTTGATTTTTAATTCCTTTAATATTCTCCCATGAATGCTGTCATTTCTTCATTTCAATATTACCATTGTTGAGAATAACAATAGTTGCTGAAAATAACAATGTTATAGTTTTTTAAACCTGGTTACATTCATGTCAAGATAGATGCAGAAACTATGGTATGTGTACATGTACTGGCATGAAAGTAAGATTTACACAGGAACATTTCAACTACTAGATACTTCATATTTCTATTTCAGAAGCAAACTTTAATTTATCATTTTGTTAACCATTAATATACATTTGACCTAAATCATGTTCATACTCAACAATTTCAAAAGTATACTCACATATAGTCATGGAGTCTCAAAACTCTACCTGAGATAATCCATGGGCTCATTCTAATAATATATTAGGTTACAGTTTCCTTGAGACTCTGAAAAGCCTTTGGAAACTTTGGGATTTTTGAATGGTGTTTACAATGTTAAATACTTTTTGGAGTTTTGAAGTTGGGCAAACACATTCTGTACTATAATATTGGCCCAAACTAATGGCTGTGAAATGTAGATAGTAATAGTTTGAATGGTAAATGTATATCATAGGCTCAAACATTTGAATACTTGGTCTTCAAGATGGTGCGGTTTGGGGAAGCTATGAAAATTGTAAGACTATGATAGTTGCTTGAGAAGGTAGTGAACTGAACAGCAGGTTTTGAAAGTGTGCAACCTATTTAACTCTCTTTGCTTCTGGTGTGTGGTTTAGATGTGCACTCTCAGCTTTCTGTCTGTTCCTGCAGACAGGACTTCCCTATATCTACGGATTGCAAATACTATAGAAACCTAGGTCATGATAACTACTTAAGCTATTTTTCATTATGATATTTTAACCTAGCTATGATATTTATAACTAATATAAACTAATAGACAAATAAAATAAGCCATATTTACTAGTCATATAAACTGGAACATACTGATTGGTGGGCAAAATATCTATTTCTAATAATATGTACCAGTTTTAAAGAAAAATTTGATGAATATAACAATAGCTAATTATGTATCATTTCTAAAGACACGGAATTAATATAGTAAATATAATATGGTAAAACTCTATTTTGTTGTTTTAAAGTCAGTAATACTAAAAATATACTAATTTAGCATTATCTCTTTTTTAAAATGTGTTTTCTTTATTACATCTGTACTTGTATGTGTAGGATTGGATAGATTGCATATGATGTATGTAAGTTGTGAAAGAAAGAAAGAGATTGAAATGAAGATATGGGGTAAATATGTGTATGCTACAGTGTGTATGTTAAGGTCTCAGAACAGTGATAAGATATTGTTGCTTTGCCTGTGTCTTTGTGAGGTAACGCTCACTTTGTCAGGCTAGTGAAACAAGTGCCTTTATCTACTGAGCAGTAAGCGTCCATTTCTTTCTGAGTCTTCACTTATTTTAATGGTGGAACAAGTCTATTGCTCTCTTTCTTTATATCCTCTATTGTCCTTTCAGTACTTTTAGTTGACTTCTTAGTCCACCGAGTTTTTCTATGCAATAAGCTTCCTGACCAATGCAGATTCTTCCTTTGTATAAACATTGTTCATCTTCTTGTCATACCATTTGAGACAAATCCTTGAATATACTTATGCATCTTGTATAATAGCTGTATTATTGTACATGTTAGGATTTTAAAAGTAATATTTACATTTTTCACCATATTTATCACTTTAATTAAAACGTAATAGCATCATGATTATATTAGCATATCATCAACGATGTACAAATTACATGGGTTCTTAACTGCAATAATTGCATATGGTAATTTTCTAGAGGTTAATGTGCCACCTCTCCAACCCATTTATGCTATGATTTTGAAATGATTTTTCTCCAGATCTTTCCAGGATAATTCTTTTATTTTATTTATTTAATTTACTTTTTTTTTTGGTTATTTTGTTTATTTACATTTCCCATCTGAAAACCTGCTATTCCACCAACCACCTCCACAAGGGTGCTTCCCCACCCACGCAACCACTCCTCCCAGCCACCCTAAGATGGGACATCGAGCCTTCACAGGACCCAGAGCTTCCCCTCCCACTGAAAAATTCTTATTCATATACTCTAGTCATCTTATTTAATCATTTTCATTACTTCATTGCCTTCAATATTCTTTAACTTTCATTTAATTCCATTAGATTTATCCCTTGCTTATCTTCCACATATAGTACATGTTAAATATAAGGTATAGAGTTTTTTTTTTTATGGCATGACAATTTTATTAAATGTTTGATACATCCCACTTAGCGATAATATAATGGATGATTATGATGAATATATATGTATATCACAGAAAAAGACAACAAAAGTATGGTCTATAATAACAATAAAACATGTTGCTACAAAGAAAAAACTAAGGTAGTTAATAAGCCACTAAGATGTACTTGATTCAGGCATCATAAAGTCATGAAAGTTATCTATAGTTCTGCTGTTCTTTCATCTCCTTCATCTATGTCCCATTTGTTATTAGACTCAATCTTTAAAACTGTTTTCTTTTTTTTCCTTTTTTTTTCCTTTTTTTTCCCTTTTTTTAATTAGGCATTTTCCTCATTTACATTTCCAATGCTATCCCAAAAGTTCCCCATACACACCACCCCACTCCCCTACACACCCACTCCCCATTTTTGGCCCTGGCATTCCCCTGTACTGGGGCATATGAAGTTTGCAAGTCCAATGGGCCTCTCTTTCCAGTGATGGCCTATTAGGCCATATTTGATACATATGCAGCCAGAGACAAGAGCTCCGGGGTACTGGTTAGTTCATATTGCTGTTCCACCTATAGGGTTGCAGTTCCCTTTAGCCCCTTGGGTGCTTTCTCTAGCTCCACCATTGGGGGCCCTGTGCTCCATTCAATAGCTGACTGTGAGCATCCACTTCTGTGTTTGCTAGGCCCCAGCATAGTCTCACAAGAGACAGCTATATCTGGGTCCTTTCAGCAAAATCTTGCTAGTGTATGCAATGGTGTCAGCATTTGGAAGCTGATCATGAGATGGATCCCTGGATATGGCAATCACTACATGGTCCATCCTTTCGTCACAGCTCCACATTTTGTCTCTGTAACTCCTTCCATGGGTGTTTTGTTCCCACTTCTAAGAAGGAGCAAACTGTCCACACTTTGATCTTCTTTATTTTTGAGTTTCATGCGTTTAGCAAATTGTATCTTATATCTTGGGTATCCTACGTTTCTGGGCTAAAATCCACTTATCAATGAGTATATATTGTGTTAGTTCCGTTGTGATTGGGTTACCTAACTCAGGATGATGCCCTCCAGGTCCATCCATTTGCCTAGGAATTTCATAAATTCATTCTTTTTAATAGCTGAGTAGTACTCCATTGTGTAAATGTGCCACATTTTCTGTATATATTCCTCTGTTGAGGAGTATCTGGGTTCTTTCCAACTTCCGGCTATTATAAATAAGGCTGCTATGAACATAGTGGAGCATGTGTCCTTCTTACCGGTTGGGACATCTTCTGGATATATGCCCAAGAGAGGTATTGCTGGATACTCTGGTAGTACTATGTCCAATTTTCTAAGGAACCGCCAGACTGATTTCCAGAGTGGTTGTACAAGTTTGCAATCCCGCCAACAATGGAGGAGTTTTCCTCTTTCTGCACATCCTCGCCAGCATCTGCTGTCACCTGAATTTTTGATCTTAGCCATTCTGACTGGTGTGAGGTAGAATCTCAGGGTTGTTTTGATTTGCATTTCCCTGATGATTAAGGATGTTGAACATTTTTTCAGGTGCTTCTCTGCCATTCGGTATTCCTCAGGTGAGAATTCTTTGTTCAGTTTTGAGCCCCATTTTTTAATGGGGTTATTTGACTTTATGTAGTCCACCTTTTTGAGTTCTTTATATATATTGGATATTAGTCCCATATCCGATTTGGGATAGGTAAAGATCCTTTCCCAATCTGTTGGTGGTCTTTTTGTCCTATTGACGGTTTCTTTTGCCTTGCAGAAGCTTTGCATTTTTATGAGGTCCCATTTATCGATTCTTGATCTTAGAGCACAAGCCATTGCTGCTCTATTCAGGAATTTTTCCCCTGTACCCATATCTTCAAGGCTTTTCCGTACTTTCTCCTCTATAAGTTTCAGTGTCTCTGGTATTATGTGGAGTTCCTTAATCCACTTAGATTTGATCTTAGACAAGGAGATAGAAATGGATCAATTCGCAATCTTTTACATGATAACAGCCAGTTGTGCCAGGACCATTTGTTGAAAATGCTGTCTTTTTTCCACTGGGTGGCTTTAGCTCCCTTGTCAAAGATCAAGTGACCATAGGTGTGTGGGTTCATCTCTGGGTCTTCAATTCTGTTCCATTGGTCTACTTGTCTTTCGCTATACCAGTACCATGCAGTTTTTATCACAATTGCTCTGTTGTACAGCTTTAGGTTGGCCATGGTGATTCCACCAGAGGTTCTTTTATCCTTGAGAAGAGTTTTTGCTATCCTAGGTTTTTTATTATTCCAGATGAATCTGCCGATTGCCCTTTCTAATTCGTTGAAGAATTGAGTTGGAATTTTGATGGGGATTGCATTGAGTCTGTAAATTGCTTTTGTCAAGATAGCCATTTTTACTATATTGATCCTGCCAATCCATGAGCATGGGAGATCTTTCCATCTTCTGAGATGTTCCTTAATTTCTTTCTTCAGAGACATGAAGTTCTTATCATACAGATCTTTCACTTCCTTAGCTAGAGTCAAGCCAAGGTATTTTATATTATTTGAGGTTATTGAGAAGGGTGTTGTTGCACTAATTTCTTTCTCAGCCTGTTTATCCTTTGTGTACAGAAATGCCATTGACTTGTTTGAGTTAATTTTATATCCAGCTACATCATTGAAGCTGTTTATCAGGCTTAGAAGTTCTTTGGTGGAATTTTTAGGGTCACTTATATATACTATCATATCCTCTGCAAAAAGTGATATTTTGAAATCTTCTTTCCAATTTGTATTCCCTTGATCTCCTTTTGTTGTCGAATTGCTCTGGCTAGGACTTCATGTACAATGTTGAATAGGTAGGGAGAGAGTACACAGCCTTGTCTAGTCCCTGATTTTAGTGGGATTGCTTCAAGCTTCTTACCATTTACTTTGATGTTGGCTACTGGTGTGCTGTAGATTGCTTTTATCATGTTTAGGTATGGGTCTTGAATTCCTGAACTTTCCAAGACTTTTATCATGAATGGGTGTTGGATTTTGTCAAATGCTTTCTCAGCAACTAATGAGATGATCATGTGGTTTTTGTCTTTGAGTTTGTTTATATACTGGATTACATTGATGGATTTCCATATATTGAATCATCCCTGCATACCTGGGATGAAACCTACTTGGTCAGGATAGATGATTGTTTTGATGTGTTCTTGGATTCCGTTAGCAAGAACTTTATTGAGGATTTTTGCATCGATATTCATAAGGGTTATTGGTCTGAAATTCCCTATCTTTGTTGGGTCTTTTTGTGTTTATGGTATCAGAGTAATTGTGGCTTCATAGAATGAGTTGGGTAGAGTACCTTCTGTTTCTATTTTGTGGAATAGTTTGTTAAGAACAGGGATTAGATCTTCCTTGAAGGTCTGATAGAACTCTGCACTAAACCCATCTGGTCCTGGGCTTTTTTTGGTTGTGAGACTATTAATGACTGTTTTTTTTATCTTTGGGGGATATAGGGCTGTTTAGATCATTAACCTGATCTTGATTCAACTTTGGTACCTGGTATCTGTCTAGAAATTTCTCCACATCATCCAGGTTCTCCAGTTTTGTTGAGTATAGCCTTTTGTGGAAGGATCTGATGGTGTTTTGGATTTCTTCAGGGTTTGTTGTTATGTTTCCCTTTTCATTTCTGATTTTAATTAGAATGCTTTCCCTGTGCCCTCTAGTGTGTCTGGCTAAGGGGTTGTCTATCTTGTTGATTTTCTCAAAGAACCAGCTCCTTGTTTGGTTTATTCTTTGAATAGTTCTTCTTCTTTCCACTTGGTTGATTTCGCCTCTGAGTTTGATTATTTCCTGCAGTCTACTCCTCTTGGGTGAATTTGCTTCCTTTTGTTCTAGAGCTTTTAGGTGTGTTGTCAAGGTGCTAATGTGTGCTCTCTCTAGTTTCTTTTTGGAGGCACTCAGAGCTATGAGTTTTCCTCTTAAAAATTCTTTCATTGTGTCCCATAAGTTTGGGTATGTTGTGGCTTCATTTTCATTAAACTCTAAAAAGTCCTTAATTTCTTTCTTTATTCCTTCCTTTACCAAGGTATCATTGAGAAGAGTGTTGTTCAGTTTGCAAGTCAATGTTGGCTTTCTATTATTTATTTTTTTATTAAAGATCAGCCTTAGTCCATGGTGATCTGATAGGATGCATGGGACAATTTCAATATGTTTGTATATGTTGAGGCTTGTTTTGTGACCAATTATGTGGTCAGTTTTGGAGAAGGTACCATGAGGTGCTGAGAAGAATGTATATCCTTTTTTTTTTTGGATAAAATATTCTGTAGATATCTGTCAGATCCATTTGATTCTTAACCTCTGTTAGTTTCACTGTGTTGCTGTTTAGTTTCTGTTTCCATGATCTGTCCATTGGTGAAAGTGGTGTGTTAAAGTCTCCCACTATTATTGTGTGAGGTGCAATGTGTGCTTTGAGCTTTACTAAAATTTCTTTAATGAATGTGGCTGCCCTTGTATTTGGAGCATAGATATTCAGAATTGATATGTCCTCTTGGAGGATTTTACCTTTGATGAGTATGAAGTGCCCCTCCTTGTCTTTTTTGATGACTTTGGGTTGTATGTCAATATTATTAGATAGTAGAATGCCTACTCCAGCTTGTTTCTTCATACCATTTGCCTCGAAAATTGTTTTCCAGCCTTTCATTCTGAGGTAGTGTCTATCTTTTTCTCTGAGTTGAGTTTCCTGTAATCAGCAAAATATTGGGTCTTTTTTGTATAGCCAGTTTTTTAGTCTATGTCTTTTTATTGGGGAGTTGAGTCCATTGATATTAAGATCAGTGAACTCAAGGAAAAGTAATTGTTGCTTCCTTTTATTTTGTTGTTAAAGTTGGCATTCTGTTCTTGTGGCTGTGTTCTTTTAAGTTTTTTGAGGGATTACCTTCTTGTTTTTTCTAGGGCGTGGTTCCCTTCCTTGTATTGGTTTTTTTTCTGTTATTATCCTTTGAAGGGCTGGATTCGTGGAAAGATAATGTGTGAATTTGGTTTTGTAGTTGAATACTTTGGTTTCTCCATCTATGGTAATTGAGTGTTTGGCTGGGTATGGTAGCCTGGGCTGGAATTTGTGTTTTTAAATAAACATTTATGATTTATAGTATCTTCTCATGATTTTAATGTTTTGATATTTAACATCAAGACCACACTGCTCATTATTTCCTTTATTGTATATTTTATTTATTTACATTTCAAATGTTATCCCTTTTCCCAGTTTCCCCTTTGGAAATCCCCTATTCCATTTCCCTCCCCCTAATTCTATGACTGTGCTCACCTACCAAACCACCCATTCCCTCCTCCCCTCCCTGGCCTTCTGTTACATTGGGGCATCAAACCCTCACAGGACCAAGGGCCTTTCTTCCCACTGATGTCCCACAAGACCAGCCTCTGCTATATATGCTACTGGAGCCATGGGTCCCTTCATGTGGACTCTTTGGTTGGTGGTTTATTCCCTGGGGGATCTGGTTGGTTGATAGTGATTTTCTTCCTATGGGTTGCAAACCCCTTTAACTCCTTCAGTCCTTTCTCTAAATCCTCCATTCGGGACCCTGTGCTCAGTTCAATAGTTGGCTGTGAGCATCTGCCTCTGTATTTGCCAGGCTCAGAGCAGAGCATATTCATTTGCTACTCTAATTCCTCATTCATTCATTTTTATTTAGTTAATTTAAAAAATTCGATTTCACATTTATTTTATTTTAAACTTTTTCATACAGTTTTTTTTATCATCTTTTCTCTTCTCGCTCAAGTTCTCCCAGATTCCATGTCACTTGCTAGACAATATCATGTTTACTTTCTCTATTGCTCCCTCTCAAATAAGCAAACAAAAACTGAAAAAAATTAAATTAGTATCATGAGGTTTTGCCTGCATGGATGTCTATGTGACACATGCCTCAGGCTCCATGAAGACCAGAAGAGGGCGGTACAGTCCCCTGGAACTGGAGTTAGAGCTGGATAACAGTTGTCTTGTCACAGTTTTAAGTAAACCTGTGTCTTCTGAAAGAGCACCTAATGATCTTAAAAAGTCCCATTTATGCAGGGTCTCTTCTCGTTAATGTCATATTGTTTGTGTGTTAGATGGCTTGATTTCATGGATAAGACCATTTGGATATCCTCCCTCCCCCTCCCCACCCTCTGGTTTCTGTAGAGTTTGAACAGGAAATTCAATTTTTACAAAAATTTCAAGTATGCATTCTTAATTTCTATTGTTTTTTATCAATGTGATGTAATAAAACTTATAATGCTCATGAAAGAAAAATGTACTTAATGGCTGTTTATGTATATAAGACTTCACTATTTATATATTTAATACAGATAGCAATACTTTAATATGTTGAATAGTCACATCTTCATAAATGTCCACTTTTTCTTAATGATAAGCCAGTGTGAAAAATTAGTTCAGGAAAAATTTTCACACAATGGAAGGAGAACACTCTAAGCTTGATATGCATTCTGACCTTGACAAGAGGTTGTAGCACTGGTGGTAGAAGACAAACACACAAGGAGCTCGAGAAACTGCCATGAACTTGAGTTATGTGTAGGACTTAGGAGTCCCTTTCCTGGTCTATTTATCTTGGTACACTAATCTGATTTCCTAGAGTTTACTTGAAACTAAAATTTACCATTAAATAGAGTTATTATAGTGGAATGTTATCCCTGAATCTCAGTTATGTTCTGACAAATTCAAACAATATTTTTTTGTTGTTTTGAAAACAGCTATTTACCTGACCCTTTTTAATGTTATGATAGAATGTGGATTTTTTTATCCACTTGTTTTTTCTTATGAAGGCCAGGTTTCCTTTACAGAAAATTATTCATTGCTGTATTTCAGGAGGCATTAAAACAGTTTTTTCTTTTTCATTTTTCTCAGGCCTTTATTATCATCTTTCTCTTTTCTCTTAGCAACTAGAGCATTTAAACCCATTTTGTTGTTGTTTTTCTGTTTTGGGGATATTTGCAAACCCCCCTTTTCTAATTCTGCTTGGTTCTTTTCATGCATCTTTGACCATTCTTTCCAAATCTTTCTTCTGTGGTTAACATACCTGATGACACAGATGCCAAAGCAACCAACACATCATAGTCTATGTGCAATACACAACTCAGCGTCTTCTGGGTTCATTTGATAACTAGCGGTACAAATGGTCAGGTAATTTAATGTTCTAAAATGTAATTTTCTTCCTATGAAATGAAAATAGTTATAAATTTAGCTTTTGTACTTGCTAGTCTTTTCCATTTGAAATGCACTCTAGCCATCTGGGAAGATGAAACCTGAGTGTAGAAACAATCACCCTCACATTTATCTGTTTGGAAGTCTGTAAGGACATTTCTTTTATTAATGTATGGTTCAGAAGGTCCAAGCTCATTTGAGTGATGCTAGCCCTCAAATATTAGTCCTGGGTTACAAACGAAAACTTAGTAAGCAATGGAAAGCAAGCTATTAAGGTCTTTGCTTCACTTCTGACTTCCAGATTCCAGCTTCAACTAACCCCACAGTGGGACTATGATCAGTACATGTAAGTCAAACAAGCCTGTATTCCCCAAGTTGCTTTTCATCATGGTTATGTATTTAATAAAATATAAAGCATATGTCTCAAAACTGCTGCTATCTAGCATAATTTCAACATACAATCAAAGTAAGACTAAATGGACACAGATGCATTTATAGTATTATTTACTGTCGCTTAACTGTATAAAGTTCTGAAAAATGGAAAACTACTTCCCAACTAGTTACTTTTATAAGTGACTACATTCACTCTTCTGATCAGGGAATCTCAGTGAAATGTGCCATCAACCCCAAAATTTCAAAAGCTATAATTTGAAAATTGCCACCAATAATATGTGCATGCTTACAAATCCTACAAAACCTACTTTATAAATTTTGGTTTTACCACTGTTTTCATCTAGTTCATGGTTACCTGAAGCCTTCTTTGAGTCTCATCTACACCACTAACTTCAGCCTTAGCCTTACCTCTTTCCCATGTTTTGTCAGATAATTATTCACTACTTTAGAAGAAAGGTTCATATGTGTATCAGCCCTGTTGTATCTGGAAGACACTATTTTCTTGGTGTCATCCATGGACTCTGGTTCTTAAAATCTATCTGCCACTGTTCTGCAGTGTACCTTGTGCCCTGAGTACAGGAATTGATGGAGACATCACATTATGAACTGAGGGTTCATCAGTAAATATCCATGAGAAAACACTGCAAAATATTGTATTGGAGAGGTTGGAAAGATGTAACAATGATCAAGAACACTGGGAATTCAATGCCTAATGTTCTGTAAAGTAACTGAAGTGTGCCTATTACTCTGACTTGAGGGAACCAAACACTGCTTTCTAATCACAAAGATTCCTACATACATATATACACATATATCTGTATACATTTACATATAAACTTACAAATATGGCTCAAAAATTAAAAGCTTTGAAGCAAGTTCAAAGCAAGTTCCATTTGCCTCTAAAGCAGTTTCAAGTATTATTATTATTCAGAACTCGTTGTCACTTAAAACTTATTTACCATAAAATAATATATCCACATTCTGTGCCTAGTTGTTTCTGATCTGTACTGTTCTACCTCTTTAGAAGCTTGGTCTGCATATTTTTTTAAATGTAAATCAAATATACAGTTAATTTTCACAATTAGGTAAGTATCAGAATTGCAACAAATTAGCTTATTTCCCTCTAGTTCCAAGAATGGATTGCTTTATTTTATATTTTTCTTCTATCTAGAAATCTTCAGAACTATTGCATCAATCATATGTTGATTCACAAATTATTTTCTTTGTTATTTTTAGGGGTATATCCTAAGAGAAGTTTATCCAATAGATTTTTGTAGGTAAATGGGAATTTTGACGTGGAAAAATGAAAGGAATATAAATTTGAAATTGCTTGTCTTTTTTGTCTTTATCAATATGAACTCACTGTTTGACTAAAGATGAATTCTAGTGTTTAAACCATAAGTATGGAGTTAGCAGTACTTGTCAATAGATTAGACTTAGAAGGTGAGGAAAAAGTCTGATTAGCAGCAAATCCTGGATTTGTGATGTGATTGCATGAGGAGATAGTATTTATATTTCTTCAGAGAAGATAACGTAGATTATGAATATATTATAAATAATATAATTCCAGGATTCATTTTGGATTACATTTTATTTATTTTGTACTGTGGCACAACCTACCCCCACCATATCTCAACTTCTAGATATTTCTGATCTCCTATTTCTTATTTCCAGGAACTCGACTCTTAGGTAGAAGACCGGGTATTTATCAGGGACATTCAAGATCTAAGCTACTCAAACTATATATATATATATATATATATATATATATATATATATATCCACTTGGAATTTAATAAAATGCAAATCTTGATTCAATTGAAATGAAACAGGCCTGAAATCACTACTTACTACCCCTTCCCCATGAAAGTCTCTCAAGTTAAACCAGAGTTCAAATAAAACAGAAGCAGCTAAAAATAATACAGTAATTCTGTGTGTTGATCATCTAGGATGTATGTCTATGATATTTCACCATTGTGTCTATTTACAGCATTTTTTTCTAACAGATGATCATAATTTCAACCAGATGATTCACTGCTTCTGGAGGAGGCATAATTGGGTCAGCTCACTGATTATTCCTCATGGTACCAACGTGATAGGGTACTCTATGTCCTATAAAGACACAGTCTTGACTGAAGGAACAATTTGTTGCCTTTTGGAAACTGCCCTAGCTGCTAAGACCCAGCTGGGACTCATTGCGTCCTTACTGATTAGATCAGAATTGTTCTCTTCTCAGTTCCTCAGGGCCTGACTCACAGCTGCACACTGAGTTTCTTAGGACCAATATAACACTACTCATAATCATATTGCTGTGGAACTCTTGTTTTCTCTATCATCTCAGAGTATACCGTCAGCCCTCTAAGGTATCTCCTTTATCAGAAACCTAGAGACCATCATTCCATGATAGTTTCTCTGTCTCCTTTAATTCCTCTGATTAAGGCATGAGATGAGAGACATATCCTACGTGTCCAAGTGGAGAGTTTGGGATGAGACCAGATCATTTGCTTCTCTGCCCTATCGCTACACTTAGGCCTAGAAGCTTCTAGAAACAATCTAATTTTCTGCAAGACCTTGAAGGCGGTAGCTTGTGGCCTCTATCTGCTAACCTAGAATGTTTCAGCCTCTGGGACTTACTGGTGAATAAGCTCACACTTTTTATTACTTTCTGAACTCTGTCGTGCTGGTTCTACTCAGCTGTTTTGGCTCAAGCCTCTCTCCTAGGGAACTGATTCATTCTGACTTCTCACTGAATTGTTCAGATTATCAAAAACTAGCTCTGGAAATTGGTTCTAGTCTTCAGGCTACTTCTCTTGTTTCAACTCTTTCTGTTGACTTATACTGAACCTCATGAACCCCTTTACTCTGAATACATCTTTGATGTTGAAGTGTGATTCTTGGATTCAGCAGAAGTTTGGATTCTGTTTTTGCATACATTCTGATGATCTGTGCCTTTTCATTGGGGAAGTAAGGCAACCGATACTGGGAATTTCTTATTAGTGGTGGTGGTGGTGGTGGTGGTGTGTGCATGTGTGTGAAAGAAAGAGAAAGAAAGAGGAGGTATGAGGAAGGTGGAGAGAGTCAGAAAGAGAACAGAAAGAGAAGGGCAGAGAGAGACAGATATAGATGAAGGGAGAGAGAATAAAGAAAAGGAGATTCCTTTCTTTGTATTTTGCTGGTTTGTCCCTATTTATTTCCTGTGTATTCATGTGTGTAGTAAAGCTCCTAATATTATAATGTTTCTTCAAGCACATTACGGTTTGTAGGTACATATTGTTTACATTTTACTCTATATGAGATATCTTATTAGATACTTGAAAAAATTGCTGCGTATAGTAGTCTGGCTTAGCTTGTGTGATATCTTAGAGTCTACAGCACATCTTTCCAGGCTTTTATGGATTTTAGTGGCTTCATAGAGAAGTCAGGTGTAATTCTCACAGTTTATCCTTTATATATTACATAGTCTTTTTTCTCCTGCCACCAGGGAAATACAAATCAAAACTACTTTGAAATTTTATCTTATATCTGTCATTTTACCAAATAACACTGGTGCCAACTCATGTTGGCAAGGATGTGAAGCAAGAAAACACTCCTCCATTGCTCTTAAGAATACAAACCTGTATAACTTTTATGGAAATTAATCTGGGCGTTTCTCAGAAAGTTGGAAATCAGTCTATCTTAAGACTTACCTGCACTGCTTTTGGACATATACCCAAAATATGATCCTCCTACCTCATGGATTCTTGCTCAACCATGGTGTTTGTGGCTTAATTCATAACAACCAAAGGCTGTAAACAATTTAGATACCCTCAAAAAAGGGAATTAAAAATATTGTACATTCACAAAATGGAGTATTACTCATGTGTTTTTTTAAATGACATAATAAATTTGAACATAAAAAGATGAAATAAGAAAAATATCTTTTTTTCTATACTTTTTTTCTAATACTATTTTGATATCCAAAAACCAGAGGTTAGATATTCCAGAGATTTGGGATAAAACAAAACACTTCAAGTTAATAGAGCAAGAAGAAGAGGAAAAGGAAGAGGAGGAGGAAGATGAGGAAGAGTAGGAGAAAAAGGAATTAATAAATGATCTATTGTAAGCTGCCCATGTATGTTCCTCTCACACTGTAGCACTCAGGAGAGCAGGCATGTACCACTCATGGGCAGCAGAGTTGACTGGCCTAGGCATCATGGTGCAGGTGAACTTTCCCGAGGACAAGGGAGCTAGAGAGCTGACCTTGCCCATTGCAGGCTGCAGCCAGGAAAGAGCTGGAGATCTTGGCCTGGTATTTTGGATGTGAAGAGCTGGTCATCTAACCAATGCCTTTAATATTCAGACCCAAATCATGGCCATGAGTTGCCTCACCCTAACATTTCTGCTATCTAGGAACTTCTGTAGATCATGAAGGAACTGGTCCTGAAGATCCAAAGTTGCAGGATCTACATGACACAGGGCAACAATAGGATATCCAAGAAGAGTCCTGGTGAACATCTACTATTGATAGTATAGCAAAAGGCAGAGACCTTTAAACAGACCAATGACCAATTTCAATGAACATTTTCAAGCAAAGAAATGTATACAGTTCCTCCAAGTGATGCTAGAATAATGGTGTCCCAGATATTCTAGGAGTGGCTGAACATTGACTTGTCCCACTTAGAACCATGCCATGAGAGGGATCATATGCCTGACACTGTCTGGACAGCCAAGAACCAGAGCCTGGATTGCCCAGGGACCCAACAAACATAATTAGGGGAAAATTCAATGAATTGATTCCTAATTATGTTCTACCATACTCACAGATCAGAGCACAGCATAATTGCCATCATATAGACTTAATCCAGCTACTGATATGAACATATGCAAAGATCTACACTCAGTAGAATGGAATTAGCTGAGAGATGTGGTATGGATAAAGTTCTCTCCTTCTGGTGCACTGAGTTGGTAGCATGCCATGCTACAGGTTCTCACTATGAAAGATAGAAGCCAATCCTCTCATCATGCCATCCCATAAGAAGTCAACAAAAAATCCCTTCTGCCTTTAAGTTGCTTCTCATCAGGTATTTGATAGCAGCAAAGAGAATAATAACTAACATATAGTTCTACCATTTTTTTATAGCTGGTTACTAACACACTGCCTAGAAAATGCTAGAACAAGCAAACAGCACAGTTTCTTCTTTTCTACCTTTGAGATAAGGGAATGGACCTCACAACCCAAACCAAGATTTGGGTTGGGACTCTTAGTATTTAAATTTAACATAAATATTTTAAAGATTATACATGTTGAGTGCAAATAAACAAACAGACAAAAAAAGGGGGGAGTGAATTTATGGCAACAGCACCTAAAATAGTAAATAAATGAGAGCATCCCAACTGTCATATAATAGGATAGTATGAAATGAGGAGTTTTTCAAGTGGGAATTTGGCTTTCTATTGAAGTAGAGAGATCAATGAAGTAGGAAAATTAATTGATTGGAAGAGAAGGTTTAAAGAAGAAATACAAGAAAAAATGAGAGTGAAGGGGTTTAAAATATTGGCAGAACAACACGTACAGAGACTTTGAGAATGTAATAAAGTTTTAGTGCCACAGAAACGACTTTTACCTCTAGATAGTGATATAACATTAGAGGAAAATTGATGGACTTTTCCTTTCAAAAATGACTAAACTGATTGCAAAATAAAAATCAACTCTGTAGAGAAGAAGATTCTAAAGAACATAAGGTAAGGGTCAGGTGTCTGCAGTAGGCAAGGTCTTAATGAGAAAGCATTGAACTTGGGGATATTGATTATCTATTTTCTGAATTCCTCCAATGTCCAGAGTATATTCCTAGTATGCGACCCATATAATTTGAAGCCATTGTAGAAATATCATTCCAATATGAATACATTGCTGACAACTGAAGAAAAGGGTTTCACTCTAATTTAAGGTAGGAATTACTTATAAAGAAATGGGTAAAGTAAGAGGACAAATAACGCTAATCAGGAAATGGTAATTTACACCAAATTTTCCTTAAGCATTCTTTGATGAGGTCATATTTGAAGGAGATGTATATTTCAGAGTGGCAATGAAACCAGAAGAGGGGAAACTGTACACATCAAACAGGAAGTAACATGTCAAAAACGTGTGAAGGAAATGTCTGAAGATTCATAGAGCCTGGTATGGGAGATAATGAATAATATAGAATAAACATTTGGCAGCATGTATATTAACTGTGAGAGCACAGTGTAGAATGTGATTACAAATTAACAAATGAAAAAAACACATAAACAAAATAATGCTAAAACATACTGCCTGCACAGGGAGATACCATGGGAGGCAAAATTCTATTTTAAGTCCAGACTCTTTGTTTCCCCATGAAACTCTGTGTTGACTATCTCACGGTAGATTATTAAAACTAGCAATTACTGTTCTTAAGTTCAAGACACATATTATTCAACAAAATTACAGTCTTTTATTTCAGATTGGAAAGAAAACAAACAAAAGTAAATAATAAAACAGCAAATCAGGTAACCAGTATTTCAGTACAAATATTTAAATTTACATATCTCTCAAGTTCTACTCTTATTTTGCTTTGTTCCTATGCTACTGTACCTTCTGCACAGAAACCCCAGGGTGTTCAGTACACCAAATATATTTCTATCTGATAGTAAGTTACTAGGGTTTTCAATTCAGTATATGTATCCCTTAAACCCATTAAGTCAGAATTTCTCCTGATAGTACTATTTTAAAACTCAAATTTGAGTTTGTACAATTGCATGATTATATCAAGATCAGAATAATATTTCTTTCCAGGAATTTGTAGGAAGAGTTAGTGAACAACATAGAACAATCAAACTGAATTCTTAGAGTCTACTCAAATCCCAATTTATTATGGAATAAAATGTATTTCCCAACTATTTATTTAAATTTCCCATGGAAGTTGTATGTATTCACAAACATAGAGAAGAGAATACAAAGAAGTATAAGATGTTTCTAAGAAGGCTGATTTATTTTTCAATTTCCCATACAACTTTTATGAACTTAGAAATATAAAGAACTGGACACCTTCTGATTTGAAACTTATACCTCCCATATATCAGCTGGACTATGCTACACATTAATTCATGATTCTCATTTAGTCTGTTTATACTTTTTGTGTAGCTTAGAAACAGTTTCTGTGTTTATTCTATACACATAGTTATTGTTTCATAAATTTATAGAGGCAGAGAACACTGACTTATTCATAACTTTTCACGTTGGATGTTGTAAGAGCTGATTGCTTTGTGCCAGTTTCTGTTAGTTGAAAATGCTGGAAGATGGTATGGGAACACTCGAATTCCTCTTTTCTTTCAGTTTGGTGTATTTTTATATCATAAGCATTCTGACTGGTAAATGACTGTTTCTGTTCCCAAGCTAAAAAAAAGTTAATTGGTGGCAAGAACTTTTATAAAAATTGTAGAATTCTCTGCCACAGAAATATTTTAGAAAACTTCAGGGAATTACTGGTAACATTTTTTTGCCTATAGGATTTATTAGTATTTTTATTTCTGAAAAGTCCAATTATTTTCATCCTCTACCTCTATATTACCATTTCATTTAAACCTGTGATCTGGAGTGTGATAATCTTTATAATAGGTTTATAGAGAAATAATAAGGCTAATTAAATACAGAAATACAATAAACAGCATTTAATGTTGCACTGAAAAAAATCACCAGCCCAACACATTAAAAAATACATAAGTTTTGTGAAACTTTTGGAGAAATTTGCATGTAAGGTTTTACATGCACTAAAATACCACGTGTTTAATTCAAAAATTAAATTTCAATTTTGAGATGGGTGGTTGGGCCCATCCTTCAACTGGAGGCCATTTCTATCTACTGGAGGTGGTCTCTTCTGGTTCTATCTTCCTACTTTAATGGTAAAAGATTTAGTCCTGATAAAATTAGCATATTCTATATGTAAATAGAAAACCAAAAAGACAAAATATACCCTCACTGATAAGTGAATATTAGGTAAAGAGTTCAGAATACCCATCTTATGGTACCCCAACCCACAGCGCATACAAGCTTCACAAGGAAGTCCCAAGTGTGGATGTTTCAATTCCACTTAGAAGGGTGAATAAAATAACCACAGAAGCTGAGGAAAAGAAGGACATTTGTGGGAGAGAGGAGGGGAAGGGAAAACATTCAGGTTTGGAATTACACAGGAGAGAAGCCTAGAGGTCCAAGAGAATGAATAGAAATATGCAGTAGTGTGGGGTGGAGGATGAGGGACCACTAAATGATTCTAGCCACTAGGGATGTGAGAGGCTCCCATGATCAATTTAGATGGCATTATCCAAAATGTCCATTAGCTGGGAGATGGAACCTGAAGAGACAACATCCAGTAGGTAGACATGGCCCACAGTAGAGAGATGGGGCCACTCACCCATCTCAAACTTTTTAACTCAGAATTGTTCCGGTTTAAAGGAAATGCAGGGTCAAACAGTGGATCAGAGACTGAAGTAAAGGCCATCTAGAGACTGCCTTACCTTGGGATCAATCTCTTGTGCAGTTACCAAACTCCGATATCAATGCTGTTGCCAAAATGTGCTTAAAAACAAGAGACTGGTATGGCTGTTCTCTGAGAGGCTCTACCAGCAACTGACTGACACAGATGTAGATACCTTAAGACAACCACTGGACTGAGTTTAGGGACCCCTATGCAGTGGAAGGACTGAAGGAGTTGAAGGGGATTGCAACCTCATAGAAAGAACAACACTATAAACTAACTGGAACTCTCAGTATCCTAGAGACAACATCAACAACAAAAGAGCACATATGGTGTAGTCTGTACACCTGGCAGATATGTAGCAGAGGACTGCCTTGTCTCCCCTCAGCGGGATATGATGTGCCTAATCCTATAGAAATTTGAAGCCCCAGAGAACGGGGATGCTCAGGGTGGGTGAGGTGTCAGTTGGGGGTGGATAATAAAGATTGGGGGATGTGGAAGTAGGGGAGTAGGTGGAGGAGCACCATCTCAGAGGCAAAAACCTTGGGAATGGGGTGAAACACTCTGAGAGGGAAGACCAGGAAGGAACAACATTTGGAATGGAAATAAATAAAATACTTTAATTAATATATTAATTACATAGTATATACTAATGCATACAAATATATTATAATTTATATATTATATAATATATATTGTACATATTAAATGAATATTACACATACATGTATTATATATCATATTCTTCTGCACAATTATCCACTGGTTAAAAAATTTATTCACAAGCTTAAATACCAGTAATAGTCTCTATGTATATGACTATATATTATTGTAAGCATGATTTGGTTCATTAAGGTATACATCTAATTCTGGTAAATCTAGATCCTCAAGATTTAGCTTAATATTATACTTCCTTAAAGGGTTCTACTGCTGCTGTATGAGATTTCATTTCCTCCAATGTTTTTTTTTCGATATTTTTTCATTTACATTTCACATAAATGTAATCCTGAAAGTCCCCTAGACCTTCCCCCCTGCCCTTCTCCTCAACTCACCCACTCCCGCTGCCTGGTCCTGGCATTCCCTTGTACTGAGGCATATGAGCTTCGTAAGAGCAGGGACTCTCCTCCCATTGATGGCTAACTAGGCCAAACTCTGGTACATATGCAACTAGAGACACAGTTCTGGGGGAAGGGGAGTACTGGTTAGTTCATATTGTGGATCCTCCTATCGGGTTGCAGACCCCTTTAGCAACTTGGGTATTTTCTCTAGCTTCTTCATTAGAGGCCCTGTGTTCCATACAATAGATGACTGTGATCATCCACTTCTGTATTTGCCAGGCACTGGAATAGCCTCACAAGAGATAGTTATATCAAGGTTCTGTCAGCAAAATCTTGCTGACATATGCAATACTGTCTGGGTTTGGTGGTTGTTTATGGGATGGGTCCTCAGGTGGGGCAGTCTCTGGATGGTCCTTTCTTCCATCTCAGCTCCCCAGAAACTTAGACTACCCAAGATACAATTTGAAAAACACATGAAACCCAAGAATAAGGAAGTCCTCTAATGGTTTATATATACATTTGCCACATGGTTTCCAACTTTTACTGTACTTTGTTTTCTTTTGTTTGTTTGTTTTGTTTTATTGTTTGTTTTGTTTTGTTTTGTTTTGTTTTGTTTTGTTTTCAAGACAGGGTTTCTCTGTGCAGCCCTGGCTGTCCTGGAATTCACTCTGTAGACCAGGCTGGTCTCGAAATCAGAAATCTGCCTGCCTCTGCCTCCCAAGTGCTGGGATTAAAGGCATGTGCCACCATTGCCTGGCCAGTACTTTGTTTTCTTGATGACAACCTTTGAAGTAGAATGATATGTAATCTCAATGTAATTTCAGTTTGCATTTCCTTTTTAACTAACATCAAATTTTTATGAATCTATTGCCCTTTTTACTTTGAAAAGTGTTTTACAGTTCATTTGCTATTTTTAGATAATTTTTTTCTCTTTGGGGATTTACTGTTTATAGTTATTTAAACATTTTTAAAGATCGCTATGAGCTTTGCATATTGATTTTTCTTTTACTTTTACTGAAAATATATTTTTCTTATATAATACATCCACGTTGTGGTTTTTCCTCTCTCTACTCCTCCCAGTCTCTTCCTTTACTCCCATTCAGATCCATTCCTCCTTTTATATGATTAGAAGCAAACAAAACAGTCTTGTATGGGACAATAATAATAAAGAGAGATGAAACAAGAACTATTGCATCAGAATTGGAGAAAATAAAAAAACAAAAGTAAAAGAGCTTAAAAGAAAACACAGCAAAAACCAAACAACTCGTTTTTTTCACTCGGAAATCCCATTAAAAAAAAAAAAAAACACTAAAGTGAAAGTCATAATTATAGGCAAAGGACTTGAAGAGTAAAAAACGCACAGTTATGTAGGTTTGCTGTTGATCACCTACTGATGGGCACGTGAACTAAATTTAAGAGTAGTTTGTTGCTTTAATGAGACTCCCCTGGAGCAAACTATATTTATATTTTCAAATGGGTTATCAGTTCTTGTTATCGGTCTTCGGCTGTGGCAATAGTTAAGAGAGATTTACTTTTATCTATAGGAAACCCCTTCACTAGCCTACAAAACAAGTTTCAGAACATGTATATTCAAAGAACCTGAATAATTAAAAAAAGAATAAAAAATAAATAATATAAAGAAATAAAAAATAAGTTTTATATGGATGAGCTTTCCTGACATAATATTATGAAACAAGGAATCTCCAAAGGCACAAATGTATCCCCAGGACTTAAAGTTATAGTGGTACAATCCTTTCTCCCGAAAGCATGGAAGGCAGAGGCAGGTGGATCTCTGAGGCCAATTTGGTATGCAAAGCAAATTTTAGAACATGTAGGACTACAAATTAAACAAACAAACAAAAAACCCAAACCAACCAACCAAGCAAACAAACCACATAAATAAGAAACAGTTAATTATTCAAACGTCATTAACAGTAGCCATTTTTGGAAGAGTTATCTATTCTAAAGTTGATTTATATAACTCACAAAAATATTCCGAATGTCTTTTGGATAGTCTTTAAAATATTTCAGTAATATCACTTTGACCTTTAGCTATAATCATTGACTGAGCAATGGTAGTCATTTTTATTTTCCTGTAGTGCATGTGTCAATTGCCACATTCAAATGTTTTTGTCTTACTACTCTCCAATCTTCAGTAAACAGAATTTGAACAACTGTGTTTGTTGTGTCTTAAGTTGCAGAAAAATAAAAGTCATATTATAAGAGTGAAGTTAAATCCAGTATTATAAAAGGGATATTTTAAGTACAGGTAAAAGGGGAATCAAAGTTAAGATATATGAGTCAATTCTATTATAAGCCTAAAAGAGATTCAAAGAATAGTGACCCCCACTTCACTGTTGACCAGTGGAAGGAAGCTATATATCCACCAGAATGTGGGGATATCAATTTCGTTTTTGAAGCCATCACATTCAAAGTACATAGCTATTGCAATACTAGATAGCTTACACCATGGCCTTCTCCTTTTATGTGTCTGTTACATATATATCCAGCTTCTGTAAGCACAGCAAAATATGTAGTTGAAGAAAGCAACCAGAAATGAGATTTATACCTTATATATTACTACAGAAGAAGAATGTCAGTGGCCAGAAGTAGAAGTCATTTGTTCATTTTAAGTAGTCGGGAAGTCTTGCCTTTTAATTTTTTTCTGTTACATGCTCAGAGACTATGCATGGTTATCTTGGGCTTAAATTGGAGAGGAGGTATGATTTAGTGGATGGCTGAACACAGACATTTTCCAACTACAATTACTACTGGCTCACCACAGTGACCTAGTGCAAGTCCTTTATCATCATTACCACGATATTATTATCATTATATTTTTATGACTCACATGAATCTGGTTTGAACTCATTACAGTAGTGTGCTCCTCAGTGGCTCAGTACTTACACGCATCTCTTATTGAAATAGAAATTTCTCCAGAACTGACTCTCTGTTTGACACGACATATGAGATTGAGCAGTATTACAAGCTTTCTCTTCACTGGTAAATGAAAATATATCTTAAGATTATCATATTATTCTTATATTTCCTTTCTCTGCTTTCACTTTTCCGAAAATGCAAGTAAACTTTCAGCATTATTTGTAGCTAGACTCATGCTATATTAAATCCAAGTAACTTTTTCTACTTTTCTAAGTATATTATAGATATGGGCATTATATCCCATTCAAGCATTATAATAACAAATTGCTATACTTAAATTTTTTCATTGTAAATATATTCATTCTTTGCTACAATAGAAATAACAAGAATATTTAAACTAATATACATCATAAAAGAACTAAAAACATAAAGCAAGAATGGTAAATATGAGAATAACAAGAATAACTCATATTTACCATTCTTGTTTTATGTTTTTAGTACTTTTATGATGTATATTAGTTTAAATTTCGGAAGCCTCATCCTTCTTTGCTTACGCAATGAGTCTATTAATTCATTTAACAAATTTCAGGGATATGTGCTTATGAAATTGCATAAATTTTAAATATGATAGATGATGTACTTTCATTTTTTATTTTGAATAAGTACAAATTTCCAATTGTTATAAAAATAACATTATCAAATACAAAAACAGTTTATATAAATTCAAACATTCTTGCATTTTGAAAACCTATAGGACAACATCATGAAAAAAGTATGAAAACATATTTATGTTTCAGCATATAGCACATTTTGGTCACTACTCTCTTGAAAAGTTTACTCCGACTCTAAAATTGTTACAACTGCGATTTTTTAAAAATTTTTTCTCACACCTTTCCAATATCTACAGTTAAATACATATTAAAACATTTTGTTAATAAACTCTTTACCTTCATCATCAATAAGAATACATCTTAGGCAAAGACATGTCTCCATAATTAAAGGTATTTACTCCTTAAGCCTAAAAGCCTGCTTTCAAACACTAATACACTCTACTCCTTTTATTTCTAAAACATCCAGTTTAGTCTCACCTGGACTCTGATGACAATGATGCTTATAGGTTATGTTATTTGAGTAGTACCATATTCTGAATTCCATACTTTTTTTACTTCAAAAATACTCTACAAAATGCTGCTATATGCTATGCAAATATTCTGGAATTGATTTCTTATTTTTTTTTGCAGCATAAACATCAGGAAATTAAACATTACTTTTAGGCAGTGTTTTTAGTGCTAAGTATATTCAAATGTATGCATGCTGACAATGTATGCAATCATTTGCCCATTGAATAACCTACTCCTTTAATGTTTTACTTATTAAGAAATAGACAACTTAATATGTATTTAATATACTTATTTATTAATATAAGCACTTATGTTTGATAACTTTCCATTAATGTAATATATAGTAATACTAAATGTTCCATTTTGTTCTAACAAATTTTGTTCTTAAAGAAAAAGCTGTGAGGTTACTATCACTAAGAATGCCAAATAAACTTTATCCATAATACATTATATTCATTTGAGTTAGTTTTATGAGTTTGGAAAAGTAATTATGTATTGGATTATATTTTTCATTTTTGTTTTATATGTAATAGGAGTATTTGCTTATTATTATCATTGAATTTTTCTTTGGACAGAATTTTATCTTAGCAGAGATATTATTTTATTATATTTCTCTCTTTATGTGTGGCCACTTATGTAATTATATGGTGATATTCAAATGTACTTATTTGAATTCACTTTGAATTCCAATCTACACCCTCCCTATTTCTGACTCATACTTTATAAATCTTGTGCACTATTTTTAGTTTTAGTTCAGATGATATAGGACAGAAGTGCAAGAAAGTCATCACTTCAGAAATGAAAAATTGAGTTTATAATAAATAGTAGTTCAATAAATAAAATTATATTTTGTACACTTTTTATCATATTTTATAAGCATTGCAAATAGTTACTGAGTCAATGGAATATCCATATTGATCTTATTTTCTATTAAAATGCAATAAGCTAAAAACCTATTTTTACTGGTTGTTCTGAATAATCATAATATATTCAGTATAAGCTAATTTGGACTGCTTTGAAATTACAGTAAATATTTAAAAACTTGGAGATTTAATAATGAGATCTTTATTTCTTTATTTTAAAAAATCATGCACTATATTTTGATCATATCCTTACACTCTGTCAATGATCTCCATACCTTCATGACTCATCTAAATTCATGTTCTCTTTCTTTCTTTTATTCTTTCTTTCTTTCTTTCTTTCTTTCTTTCTTTCTTTCTTTCTTTCTTTCTTTCTCTCTCTCTCTCTCTCTCTCTCTCTCTCTCTCTCTCTCTCTCTCTCTCTCTCTCACACACACACACACACACACACACACACACACAAACACAAAAGTCAAAAGAACAAACTACCAAACAAACAAAAACCAATTTAAATTGGAATTATTAAGTAATATTTTGTACAGATAAAACTTATGGCTCACCTATAAACTATTTAAATATATACTTTTTTGGTGATAGATTGTGGAGAAAACACTGAAGTAGATGGTTCATTATTATTATACTGCTTGATTTCTTAAATTTTGTTAAAATATATAAAATTTTAATTAATATGTTAATTCACTAAAATTGCCCCCAAATAGTTTGTAGTAAAGTAATTATAATGCATAAAAATGTTTATTTATTGAGCATTAATTTGACTTCATATTATAAAAATTTTAAGATTTTTGACTCTATTGCCCTTTATTCACATACCAGTCTATACAATATGTATTCTTCTACAGTTTCTATATAACTGATAATAAAAAAAATAGAATTAAAATAAGCCATTTTGAAAGGAAACAGTCAAAATATGTGAAAAGGAAAATTTTGAAATCATTTCAAGTCTTGAAACAATTGTAAATTCACAAACTACATGCCAAAATATAGAAATCAACAATTGCACTCTAGTTTTCTCTGAATAACAGTTAGTCAGGGCTATACAGAGAAACACTGTTTTGAAAGTAAAACAACCAAAACAACAACAACAAATTCCCAAACTACATGACAGGATGAAAACTAGGGTAATAACATTTGAAATATAAGATATTTCTGCCAAGATCCTTCCAGTTGGGTCCTGTCTAGTTACTGTGAAGTCTGCTATGTTTCCTCTCAAGCCCATCTTCTGGACCACATTTATATCTGCAATCTCAGAGACCAGAAGCCATCAGACCATACAAGGTGAGACCCCTTGACCACAATTTCCAGCCTGCCACAACCAGGAATAGTGAAGTCTCCCTTGTATCCTCTTGACTCCATTTCCTGGGTCACAACTTCGCCTATATCCCTGGATACCTGCTGCCACTCAGGACAAACAGATGAGATATCCAAGTCCCAATCCTCTGCCTACTAGGTCCCCTGGTAAACCCAGATGCTGTAAGGTCTGCCTTGTCCCCTCTCTGCTCCATCTTCTGGTTCACATTCTACCTGCAATCCCAGAGAAATATACCTGCAGCCATAAGGGAATACCAGGTAAGACTCCCTACACGAATTCCTGGCCTGAAGATCCCTGAGCAAATCTAACAGCAACATGTTTTCCACTGTTCCTTATGCAATCCATTTCCCAGGCCATAGATCTGCCTGCAACCCTGGCAGCCTGTTTTCACGAGGGACAACCATCTCTCCATGCAATCCCAGAGGCCAGGGGCCATAAGGGATGACTGGCTCTACTTGTAGCCCAAGGATAGCTATGGCCAGGAGGAGTTCATATCTATCCTGAATTGTCCTGGTCCAATCCTGAACTTCTGGAGGAATTATCTTGTTGATCTCAAGCTGTACTACAGAGCAATAATGATAAAAACTGAATAGTATTGATACAGACACAGGTTGATAAATGGAATCAAATCCAAGCCCAGAAATAAACCCACACACCTAAGCATATTTGATTTTTGAAAAAGAAAATGCAAAAACTTACAATGTAAAAAAGAAAGATTTTTAAATAAATGGTGTGAGTTTGACTGGATGTCTGCATGTAGAATGCTTATAGATCCTTATTTATTACCCTCCACAAAACTCAAGTCCAACTGAGGCCAACAAAAAGCTCTATATAACACCGGATATACTAAATCTAGTAGAAGAGAAACTGGGGTATAACCTTGAACTCATTGGTACAGGAGACAATGTCCTGAATAGAACACCAATGGCTCAGACTCTAAGATCAACAATTAACAAACA
Organism: Mus caroli; assembly: GCF_978045245.1. Classification (NCBI taxonomy): domain Eukaryota; kingdom Metazoa; phylum Chordata; class Mammalia; order Rodentia; family Muridae; genus Mus; species Mus caroli. The sequence continues at coordinate 79,874,553 of NW_028227267.1, forward strand.
GGACCTCATTAATCAGAAAAGCTTCTGTAAGGCAAAGGAGATTGTACAAAGGACAAAATGGCAGCTTACAGAATGCGAAGAGATCTTCATCAACCCTGCATCCAACACAGGGCTAATACCCAAATTATATGAATAACTCAAGAAATTAGAAACAAACAATCAGAATAACCCAATTTTTAAAAAAAAAGTGTAGAAGAAGATGGCCTAATCGTCCATCATTAGGAAGAAAGGCCCTTGGTCTTGCAAAGATTATATGCCCCAATACAGGGAAACACCAGGGCCAGGAAACAGGAGTGTGTGGGTTGGGAGCTTGGAGGGGTACAGGAGACTTTCAGGATAGCATTTGAATTGTAAATGAAGAAAATATCTAATACTTTTTTTTAAAAAATAAAAAAGACAAATAAAAATAAATAAAATAGCATACACAGCTCAAAAGATAATTCTCAACAGAGGAACCTCTAATGGCTGAGAAAAATTTAAAGACATGTTTAATGTCCTTAGTTATCAGACAAATGTAAAACAAAGTTACTCTGAGATTCCACTTTACTCTCAACAGAATGGGTAAGATAAAACTAAAGGCAATGTACATGCTGGAGAGGATGGACACCAGACTCTCCATTGCTCTGGGAGTGAGAAGTTGTACAACCTCTCTAGAAATCAATTTGAGAGTTTTTTCAGAAAATGAGAATTAGTTCTACCTCAAGACCTAGCTATACCACTTCTGGGAATATAGCCAAAATATGTTCTACCATACCACAAAGACACTTGATCAATTTAGTTTTGCAGAAGCTTTATTCATAATAGCTAGAAACCAGAAACAACTCAGATGTACCTCAACTAAAGAATGGATGAAGAAAATGTGGTTCATTTATGCAGTTAAGCACATCTTAACTATTAAAAACAAGGATATCATGAAATTTGCAGGCAAATCAATGGAACAAGTAAGTATCATACTGAATGAGGTAATTCAGATTCAAAAGATATGCATGGTATATACTCACTTATAAGTGGTTATTAGCCATAAAGTCAAGAATGACCATGCTACAATTCACAGACCCTAAGTAGGCAAATAACAATGAGTGCTCAAAAGCAACGTGGATGCTTGATCTCACTCAGAATGGGAAATAAAATCATCATCAGGTGGATGGAGGGGGAAAATTTGGTCAAGAGATGAGGAGGATAATGGGGCAGGGAGAATCAGGTGTAGGGACAATGGGGAGACAGGAAGGAAATCAAAGGCAGTCAAGGGGCCATCTTTGGAACATTCCAGAGACCTGCTACATGGAAGACACCATGGGATCTATGAGGGTGACTCTAGTTGAGAATCCTAGCATTTAGGGATATGAAGCCTGAAGTGGCCATTTCCTGGAGCCACACATGACCCCAGTGTAAGGATCACTACACAAACCCATCCACAATACCTTTAACACAAAATGTGCCCTTCCTACAGTTTGTTCAAGGACAAAGATGGAGCAGAGACGGTAAAATAGAGTACCAATGCCTATACCAACTTCAGACCCACCCCATAGGCAAGAACCAATCCTGGTACTATTAATGATAAGCGGTTAGGCATGCAGACAGGATCTGAACATAACTTTCATCAGAGAGGCTCCACCCAGCAGTGAATTAAAACAGATGCTTGAACCCACAGCCAAATATTAGATTGAGCTCAAGGGTCTTGTGGAAGAGTTGGAGGCAGGATTGAGGGACCCGAAGGGGATGGGGACTCTGCAAAAAGATTAGTTACAGTAAATTAATCTAGACCTTTCAGTGCTCTCAGAGACTGAACCACTAACTAAAGAGCCAACCTGAGCTGAACCTAGTCTCTCTCACTCATGTTTGGTATTAATGCGAGTTCACAACACTGGAGCAGGGGTTGACAATGATTCTGTTACTTGACCCTGGATTCTGTTCCCCTAACTGGATTGACTTGTCTGGCCACAGTGAGAGAGGATGTAGTGACTTGATGTGCCAGGGTAGGTTGATACACAGAGGGTGTTCACCTTTTCAGAGGAAGGGGGAGAGTAGGGAGGATCTGTTTAAGGGAAGGATCTGGGTAAGAGAGGGGCCTGTCAAGGGCATGTCAATGTCATATATATATATATATATATATATATATATATATATATATGGCATTTCTATTACAATATCAAATTGTATGCTCTGCAGCCCTATTTGTTAATCATTAAACTATCATCCATTTTTACAACTTTGTCACCTTAACAATATTGTTGGGATAGACTAAGTGTAAGCTTTGAAGGTCTGTATTTTCAACGTTAATATTTCTCTCAGCAAAATTCCTCATTTTAGATATATCTCCCTGTATTTAATATATGTGTTACTATTTATTTTTGAGAATTAGTGAGCATTGTTTCCTGATATGATTTCAAAGACTTAACTACTAACATATCATAGAACATCTCATTTTCAGTTTTAGGATCTGAGTTACTATACATATCCTTTGGAGGGTTTTGTGTTATTTCATACTATTACATTATTAAGTTATCAAAAATAAAAAGTTTAAATATTAAATACTTCTAAAGATTTAGAGAAAAGTGTGACACATATATACATTGTTGATGGAATGTAAATTGATGCAACCATTCTTTGGCAGCTTCAAAAATTCTGAATATCAACTCCAATGTCATTTTGTGGCATAAAATAGTTTTTGTAGTTCTAAGACTAAGACAGTCTTCTAAAATCATAATTTCTGACAATAAAAACATCTTTCATACATCATAAGACACATGGTCTGATGTATTTTTATTTATTTGGTACAACTATAAAACACATATATTGTAAAATATGTAATGTATGACTGCCTGGATGTATGTTTCCCAGATGTGTGCCTAGTTTATCTATCAGAAAAGATGTCCTAGATGTGGAGTTACAACTGGTTGTGAGCTGCAATGATTGTCCTAAAAATTGTGCACAGATATTCTGAAAGAACAATTTCTTCTAATGAATGAACGATCTTTCTATTCTTAAAGTATAAATTCTACAAACTACATTAATCTAACAGTAAAGCAAAGACAGAATTCTGACCTTATTGTTTTATATTTAATAGAGATCTCAGTCATGTAAACACAAATTGGGTAAGAATTTCTAACTGGTTCTATGGAATCTAACATATTTATCACCATGAACCTTTATTAAATTTGCATAAAGAACTATGGACTCTCTAAATATACAACCTGATGTCAGTCCAACACGTGAAGCGATAAATCCCAAAAGAAAGAGGAATTTAGCAGGTATAAACAAGAGATTAATGTACAGTCAAGAGTTCTGAATAGTTTCTTCATTTACTTTCAGTGAAATTAGCTTCTACAATAAAATTATCATAAGAAGAATGAAATTCTTCAATGGAGCTTGGAATGAATCAATAATCAACCAGTCAAACATGTCAGGACTGTTGTCTGCCATTCTGTAATTACATATAATCAGACCCTTCTTGTCAATATAAGAACCTAAATAGACATCAGAGTAATGGTAAGGCTAAATCCCTGCTGTGTATTACTTACATAATTACTTCTGTGCAAATCTATATACTTTTAATAAACTCTGTAAACTTGAGTGGTATTTTAGTTTTGAATTTGATATTTTATTAAGGTATAGCTAAATAATGGATACAGATGAATTGAAGATATTAGGGTAGTACTTTAGAGTACAGTATTATTCTTCAGAGGTAGTGAATAGGTAGTCGTATTTCTTAGGTAAATATTAGAATGCCAGGGAATTATACAGTTCTGGAGAGGCTACTAGGTCAAAAATGAACATAAATTTAGTAGTATCAAATACTTTGTGTTTGCAAAGCCAAAAGGTAAACTCTACTAATCATTTTTAAGTTAAGCTGGTCAAGTAAACACAAATTGGCTAAGGATTGTGAACTTTTTCTATGCAATCTGACCTATTTATCACCAGGGGCCATTATTAAAATAGGCCAACTTGAGTAGTTTTTAACTACTCAAGTAATAAAGTCACTCAGAATGTTCCAAAGGAAAGTTTAATCATTTAGTGGCAAAAAGTAATATGCATTTAGTCAATTAAAGTGATGATAAGGTATTCCCTTGTGATCATAATGAGCAGAAACAGTCCCAAACTGCTCTATTACTCTTTTGTGAAGATTTCTGAGAACATTAGAAGAAGGAAGAATAAGTCCCATAATGACCCAGAACAGCCGCAAGGAATGTATCTTGATTTTTACCACAAAATTTGAGGAAAAACACACACAAGTAATAGAAATTCCTGCCCTAGTTAGAAAAATTCTAATCAAAATTGCCCCTGAGGTCATCCCTGGAGTAGTACTGAAAGAAATATTGTTTTCTATTTTACCCTAAAAATAGAGTTCACAGACAGTTTGTTAAATGCTTCCCATCTTTCTGCATTGTTATAGAAATGGTAACATTTACTAAATTATTACCAGTCGTCAGAGTTTCCCATAAATGAAATGGAGTTACCTGTGTATACATGATTAAAAGACTTTTAGGAAAAAACAATACTTGAGTAGCAGTACAGATCTTGAGCTCATTAATATCAACTTAGTAAAAAAAAAAATCCTCAGAGTAATATGTTTGCAGAAAGACTTTGTTCTTTCTGTAACAGATATTATTGAGATAACTCCAATGATTACATAGTGCCTTGTTTAAGTTATATAATTTTGTAGTTGCTAATGATTACTCAGAGTAATGCTGTAGTATCACCAGAGTTGAGTTAGATTCTTATAGTCACAAAAATTAGAGAACTATCAGTAATCACTAACTACATCTCTTTCTCTTCTTGCTTAGCTTCTCTTTATAAACCCGGGATATCAGATATCATCTGTATACTTTGTCTTTCTGCATTTGTTTAAAATATAGATATGTATAATATTTCTGACATAACTACAAATGTCTAACACTTTTTACTGCTTCATATAGCATGAATTCATTGAGAAATGGAAAGCAACCTATCTCAATCTATAATTATTTTTAAAAATATTTTAAAGTTCAGAGCTGAGACAGAAGGAAGGACCATCTAGAGACTGCTCCTCCCGGGGATCCATCCCATAAACAACCACCAAACCCAGACACTATTGCATATACCAGAAAGATTTGGTTGACAGGACTCTGATCTAGCTATATCTTGTGAGGCTATGCTAGTGCCTGGCAAATACAGAAGTGGATGCTCACAGTCATCTATTGGATGGAACATGGGGACTCTAATGAAGGAGCTGAAGCACTCAAGGAGTTGAAGAGGTCTGCAAACTGATAAGAGGAACAATAATATGAACTAACCAGTACCCCTAGAGCTTGTGTCTCTAGTTGCATATGTAGCAGAGGATGGCCTAGTGGGCCATCAACGGGAGGAGAGGCCCTTGGTCTTGTGAAGATTTTTGCACCAGTACAGGGGAATGCCAGGGCCAGGAAGCAGGGGTGGGTGGGTTGGTAAGCAGGGCAGAGGGAGGGTATAGGGAAATTTCAGAGAGGCAACTAGGAAAGGGGATAGCATTTGAAATGTATATGAAGAAAATACCCTTGAAACATAAATGAAGAAAATACCTAATAAAATTGTATTTATACAACTTTTTTTTTCTGTTTCATAATGAAATATACATAGTACAAAATGATTAAATATTGTGATTTGTTAAATAAGAGTACTCTATACAATTGAATGTATTATTATATATAATTTATAACTACAAAAATTTTGTTAATTTAAATAGTTAATTAGTTAATTTAATATTCAAATAGTGTTAAACCTGCTGAGCAGTGTCAACCAGATTGCTTTCATAGAACAAACAAGCACTTTTTTTGACATACACAATGGAGAAATACTTAGATAAGGAGTGTGATAATTCTGTTTTAAAGAAAGTAGGTAGTCAGGAAAAATGGAAGTAGACATGGACTTGATATCAATTCTTCCTCAGGAACTCAAACTGACGATCATCTTCATGACCAACTGATTTGTATTGGTTCTTCAACAGGAACATTTCTAATTTTCAGGTAAATTGTTAGTATCTCCTATTATGGAAAGTAAGATATATCAAGTGTTCCAAGTATTCAAGTATGTATCCATGTTAGATTTCTATTGAAATTGGTCCAAAAATTTATAGGAAACACAATCTCATATTGCTTGAGTATAGCTACTGATCAGTTCTATTAACTTCTGGCTTTAGCTAATGGTTTAGGAAATGTAATTAAATTTGAAAATGGTATTTATCAAATATCTCCCAAATGAATGACATTTGTAGCTCTCAGTAATAAGCTGTCAGTCTTTTGTAGAGAGGGGAATATCCCAAGAGACACTCCTAATTCTGTTTGATATTTACAATTTGAGACATATTTATAAAAACATATTCATAGTAAGAATGTTAACTTTCAGATAAGAGCCCAAAGCGTTTACCACGTACTTCCATATTAAGAGAAAGTAAATGTTATCTTGTAGTCTCCAAAAACTACAATAATCTAGTCTCTTACAGTTCAGAGGCAAAGAACATAATCCGAACTCTGTCTGAGTGAGACTTCTACTAAGGCCCAGGTATCACCAGTTCCAAGCTTCTAGCTTGAGCAGATTTAAGGGGAAAATCACTTTTTTTTACCCTTTTATTATATTGAGAATAGTATAACTAATTTCATTTATCATTCACATTTATTTCATTTTTGTCTTGCAATACTCCTTGCTTCTGATATCAAAAGCATAAGAGTGATTTCGTTTATGTCCTAGAAGTAAATCTGTGGCAGTAACCCCGTTTCATGGATCATATTTCTCAGCTCATTTGCTTCATAATACTCTACTTTTGCTTTACAAAATAATACGTGAACATTCTGAAAATTAGCTAAAGAATACTTAATGTCAAAATATCATGAACACAATCAATGTGCACAAAATAATTGAATTATATTAAACTATAATCATTGTAGCTATAAGTAACTATAAGAGAAGTATCATATATAGTATAAGAAAGAATATGGAATAACACAATTTGGGGTATAATTTTATGTCTCATGTTGTTTGGATCAAGTCCTATATATATTATCAAATGTTTTTCTGGAATTTTGGTAGTGTTATTTTGATAAAAAAAAATAAAATACATCAGTGAAGCTTGAAGAAATCATATTTATCCTACAATGTGAGTGAATTTTCTGTAAGGACAGGTGCTTATGAATAGAGCAAAAGGGCAACATTACAGAGAAAAAGGGATAGTTTCTACCATTTCCTGTTAAAAATTGGACTTTAGCATTGAAGTCTAGTATGATTTCCAGAATGAATTTCACCCTATTGTCAAAAAGGAAAGTTTTTGTATTTATGGAAGCTAATTTATTAAAACATATAAACATATGCCTTTATACACACAGAAAGAGAGGGAAGATAAGAAGAAAGTCTCACATGAATTATTTGGTTCAAATTAAACCATGGCCCATAAATATGGATTAAAAACTGCAATATTTTTAAGTCCGGCAAATAGAATGCATCCAGTTTCTAGCTAGATGTTCAATTTTACATAACTACAGTCTCAAGAATTAAACTAAGTGAAGACTATCCAAGGTAAAATGAAAAAGTCATTCCAAGAACAGCTGAGTGCATTGCTGAATACTAACGATGACCATATGCAAGACAGAGGATACTACATTTAAAGGCAACATGGGCTACATATTGAAACCATGTCTGGAATGTCTCATCTCAACTATCAATGTGTTGAAATCTACAGGTGTTATGCCCCAGTATAGGGAAATGCCAGGATCAGAAATGGGAGTGAGTGGGTTGGGGAGCAGGGGGTCAGGAGAAGGGGAGTGGATAGTTGATTATTGAAGGGGAAACTAGGAAAGGGATAACATTTGAAGTGTAAATAAAGAAAATATCTAATAAAAAAGAAATGTAAATAAGTAAAAAAATCTACAGGTGCACAAAAGAGAGGCCTATGGGCATTCCTGTGTGTGTTTATATTGATTATATTAATTGATGTAGAATATTCACAAAAATTCACAAAAATAATGGTGACACCATTATTTTTTATTGATAGTTTTTAAATTGCATGAAGAAGAAATTGAGCTGAATACCCAATACTTATACTATCCTATAGTACAAATACTTATTACTATCTGCCACCTTAATGTGGATGTAATGTGGCTAGGTCCTTTTGGACAAATCCACAAACTGGTTGTAAATGAACATCTCATTCATCAGACTTGTATACTAGAAAACATGAATGCTGAAATGGAAATTTGCTGAAGCACAGATGATCTGGACTGAAGATAATAAATATCATAGCGTCAGGGGCTCTTAATGAAGATATTTAGACTGTTAAGTTTATGGGACTACTAATTGTTTCTGTTGTAAAAGTTCCATGTACAACTTCTAGCTTATACAGTAAGAGCATATGGAAAGAAAATTTTATGAAGGAACATGGCTGATCTGGCAATGGATCACACCTTCTAGGTCTATATGATCCAGCCACAATGTAGATTTGTCCAGGATTACAGTATGATCTGGCTGGAATACGGATGGGTCTTTAGAATACATCTTTAATTCCTAACATTGAGGCAAGAAATGTTTATAGAAGGAGGTAGCCATGTTAGAAATCTATGTCTAATTGAAGTCCAGAGTAAGTGATGAATCAGAGAAAGATTTGACAGACTGAGTCAGGGATAGGATATGCTCAATTATTTTGAAGACAGAACATAGAAGAGAGGCTACTTACAAACAGAGAGAGAGAGAGAGAGAGAGAGAGAGAGAGAGAGAGAGAGAGAGAGAGAGAGGAGATAGTGTGTGGTGTTTGTGAAGTTTTATTGGTATGGCTTTACAGAAACAGTTTGCAGAGAGAACAAGAAGACAGAACAGACCACAGAATGAGAAGGACCAGAAGACTAGAGCATATTGTCAAAGAGGCTAGGCAGAGCAATTCAGTTATACTGAAATCCATGGCTCATTAAAAATAATTTATATATCAATAGTTGATTAATTATTAATTTTAATTAATTATTATAATAAATTAAAATTAATTAATTGATATGGTTCCAGATAAGGGGAATTCATTTGAAAACAGTTGATCAGAAAAACCTCAGAGACTCTGTAATAAATACAGTTTTTTTTTTTTCTCAGTGCTGTTGGTTCCTCTCTAAAACTGGTTCATAAAATACTGCTATTGAAGACACTACCCATCTTTGTTTTACCGCAGAGAAATGAAATTCAAATTGAATTGGAAGCTTCCTTCAAGCTTTCTAGCTTAAAATGTGCAAGGTATTGGAAGATAACAGCCTTCTGCAACATTGTCCTTCTCTGAATGTTTAAACTATAAAGCCCCAAGCTCTTTTTAAACAGTATCAATCAACAACATAAATGTTTTCAATGAATATGTTCTAGAATATCAGAATTTTATCCTATCCTAAGCAACTAAATCCTAATCCTAAATGAGATCAGCAAAGTTTCAGCAGGACAAATTTGACCATATTGGCCTAATTACCACTTTTGACACCTCATGTCCCATCTCTAATGACACATTTCCTTAAACAAGGACTTGCTTACTCCAACAAGGTCATACCTCCTAATCTTTCTAATCCATTCAGATAGTGCACTCCCTAAATACTAAACATTTAAACATATAAGCTTATGGGGTCTATTATTATTCAAATCACAAGAGTCAAATGTAAAAATACTGATGGACTCTTAATAAAAATAATAGTAACAATAATATAGTAATAATATTAATAACAATAATATAGTGGATAATAGGATTAATTTATCAATGAATATCTAGAGACATACATCAGAATGTCATAACAGAAGTCATCATTTCACAAGTTAATACTTACTAAGTGGTAAAATACAAGATGTAAACAATAAACAGATCAAAAGTAAAAATAATGAAACGAAACTTAAAACCACAATGGGACACCACCTTCCAACATGTTAGTACTAAAATGATGTCATGAACAGAGAAAGGTGCCATGGAAAAGATAATGGGAAACCAATCAATCTCCTCCATGAATTCAGGTGTCAATATATTTATTTAAATACATCATATCTTACCTCATAACATATAAAGTAGCATTCACAGCAGGGCTAGGTAGGATTTTCACTAGAAATGGATGATTAGTGCAGTAAAGAGAATCTGATCTTATTAAGATAATGAGCACAAAAGCAGAAAAGCATTCATCCTCAGCTCAACAGTTCCACTGAAAAGGCATTAAACAAAATCTAGCAACTATCTTAAAAATCAATAACTGGGCATAAAAAGAAAGTTCTTCAAACAGTTAAAGGGTAGATGAGACTCCCCACAGCCAACATCAGACTCCCATAATGAAATCCCCTCTTAAGATAGAAAACAAGATTAGTGTGCCTTCCAAGCTTCTTTTCAATATTTTACTGGCTGTTGTAGTCAAGCAATTAGGCACTGGAATAAAGGAGTAAAAGTCTGCATTTACAAATGTTATCAACTTGAATTAGAGAATTCACATGAACTCAGTAAAAACAATTATTATATCTGGTAATCAGTTTTATTAACATTTCCAGATATATGTTTATATTTTGGCAATGAAAATCCAGAAGTAAAACTGTAATTTATTTTAATATAATATCCATAGGAAGATATTTAGTAGTAAACTTAGCAAATCAAACTAAAATTGCAAATTATTAATAAAAGAAATAGAGAAGATTACAAGATGGTAAGGAAATAAGATTTGTAAACAACATTGGTATTCTAAGTCTATTATTCATGTGGAAATTTAATAAACTGAGAATTATAATGTAAGAAACTCTCAAATTATAACAGAATTATGAATATGAACAGATCATGTGTAAAGAAATACTAAGCAAGTCGATATTCCACCATGCTGTGTCAAAAGGCCCTACCCATATCTGAATAATTTTTTAACAGTTCATGTCTTCTAAGATGCAGAAAACCAAGTTTCTTGTTGACTGTGATATTTGATAGGTGTACCAGAGTCTAGTGGATTGCTCTTCAGCTACATGTATGCTCAGCAAAAATTGGATCAAGTACATGAACTTGAGAAATGGACCCAGGAGAAGTTTTGTGGAAGAACATGGAGTAAGATTAATATGTAGCAATGTATGAGATAATCAAAAAATATAATAAAAATATTGTGTTGAAATCAAAATTAAAATATTCCATGTTCACAACTTAAACACTTTCACAGAACTATATTTTCAAAACAGTACTTTGTAGCTGGTTGTTTACAAATATTGAGAGAATAGAAGAGGCATATGGTCGTATGAAATTATAAAGAGAGAAATCAAGTGACATTAGAAAAAGGCTTTAATACCAAAAGGATACCAGTACTTGTTTGCGGAAGATGCACATAAATTATCACTTTTGCTTATTGATGATAGAATTCCAACAACAAAGGTAGTTACTTATGATACCATAGCAATGCTACTCCCAATTCCACACTAAACAGATGTGAAAACCTTTTAACAGGGAGGGCAGGAGAACTATATATGTAAAAACATTATATGTAAGAAGAAACAGAAAAAACGCATCAGTCCATTAATTTAAATTCAGATAGGTAACATATGGTATAGATGTAAAATAAAATACTAACAAAAAAACGCCACAAAATTACTGATGCTTGACATTAAATATATGGAACCTTTAAAGCATAATAATAAGTGGAAGAAGCCAGGTGCAAAATGTCATATATTTCATGAATAATTTATTTAACATCTAGAATTAATGTATACAAAGAATGTAGACTAATAATTTCCTGGGAAAGGTAAGAGAAAAGTATGTGACACAATTTCTTGTGGTTGAAGGGTGATGAAAATATTGTGGATGTAGATAGTCGCAATGGTTGCCAAGCCTTCAGAAAACTCTGAGGAAAGTCCTGAATTGTACCCGCAGAATGAATTTTATGGCTATGTGAATTATAATTATAGCCTAATAAAAATGGAGCAGAATTCTTATGACTGCTTAAAAAGACTAGACTCTTTAAAGTGACTTTATTTGATGAGCTATTTAAATAGAATTGTAAATGTTCTACATTCTGAAGGTAACTTTCTTTGTAAGGAGATAAATTAAAGACTATAAGGACTTTCATCTCATGATCGTGAGAGTAATTAATCATTGCTGAATGCCCTGCTACTGTTGTTGCAGAGGAGAACATGAATAAATATCTGAAAATTTTAAACCAAAGAACAAGACAACAGTAAATCACCTTCAGAAACAATAAAGTCATTCAGATCACAAACCTCGCCATTCTTGTTCAGTTTTTCCTTCTGCACTGGTTTTGTTTTTTAATGCTCCCTTTCTCCACAACTCTTAAAATCCAAAAGTGAGACATTCCAGAGAAGTGCATATCATAGTTGTCTTTAAATTATAACATCCCAGCATTTAGAGAAATCTGTAAGTTCAAATATTGTTATCAACTATGAAAAGGTATATCATTACATAGTTAAATGAATATTAGAAAATCCATTACTGAAACTGTGATTCGGAAAAGTACTATTCAATAATGAGTGTATCACAAGAAAATATTTCTATTTTGGATTAACATAGTCTTAGAAGTCACTACAAAAACGTGTCAAAAGTAATAAATCTCTTAATTATCATTTTTTAACCCTGGTTTCAATTGACTGTTAATTGATATTTCCTGGGACATATGTGATAATAAGTAATAATAAATAAGTAAGATTATACCACAGATATGATTCTGTAGATATATTTATAGTATTTTAAAATAAATTTCCTTATAATTTTTATATGAGTTTTTGCCTCAAAGTATGTACATCTGGTGCCAACCAAATTTGAAAAATGTGCACCCAAGTCCAGGGAACCACTGTTTCAGACAATTGTGATCTAATTTGTTAGTGCTAGTGTCTAAGCCTAGGTCCTTTACAAGAGCAAGTAACTTTAATGACTGAGCCATCTCTCCAGTTCCTGCTTCTGCATTCTTGAATCTCTTATTTATTTTATTAGTTCCAAATAAAGTCTTACTATTGGGCATTTATCAAAATTTGTAAATTTAACACAAATCTTTACCTATTAGAAAATGATTTCTAAGTAAATGACAATATTGGAAAGCAAAATCACACCATTAAAAGAGGATGGCTTGGTTCTGAGCAGCCTGCTCTCCCAAGGTCACCTTCAATCACCTGACCTCTACACCCACCTTCATCAGACCTACTAAACCTGAATCATATAGGTAAACTTCCCATCTCTAACCCATCTTCCCCGAATGCTGAGTCCTCTGGGGTAAGTCCAATAGTTCTGAGCAACCTTATAGCTTGGGGGCCTCCCATTTCCCCCAACTCTGCCAAGTACCATCATATTGTTGGATCCTGAAACAGATAAACCCACAGATCTTGAGCCATACAGATCTGTAGATACAGAACCATATAAACCAAGGATACCCATCAGAGGTTTTGGTCCCTGGATGTCCTTCTTGTAGTAGGTATTGGAATGGTAGTTAACCTTGGTGAACATGGTGAGGCAGGCCTCTGGTGGGGGTTCTTGAGTTGGATGGATGTGGATACCAAATTAACTTAAAGAAATCAGTAGCCCTCCTTTATATAAATCAGAAACTGGCCAAGAAAAAAATAGAGAAACAACACCCTTTACAATAGCCACAAATAACATAAAATATCTTGATGCAACTTCAATGAAGCAAGTAAAATATTTATATGACGAGAAATTAAAGTCCCAGAAGAAAGAAAATTTAAAAGATACCAGAAGATGAAAGATGTTCCATGCTCATGGATAGGTAGGACTAACATAAAGAAAATGACAATCTTACTAAAAGCAATCTAATGCAATCCCCATCAAAATTCAAGAACAGTTTTATAAAGACATTGAAAGAGCAAATATCAACTTCATATGGAAAAATAATAAAGCCAGGATGGCCAAAACAATATTGAGCAAGAAAAGTACTTTGGGGGTAATCAACATCCCTGACCTCAAGCTGTGCTACAGAGCAATAGTGAGAAAATATGCATGGTTTTGGTACAGAAACAGACACTTGGATCAATGCAATTGAACCAAAGACCCAGAAAAAAAAAACTCACACACCGTAAACACTTGATTTTTTTTTTTTATAAAGAAACCATCTTTGACAATGGTGTTGTTCTAATTGGATGTCTACATACAGAAGAATGAAAATAGAATCATATTTTTCATCCTGCATCAAACTCAAGTCCAAGTAGATTAAGGTTCTTAACATAAAACCAGACGAAATCTCATAGAATATAAAGTGTGAAGTCCTCATTTTAAATAGATAAGTAGTATTCCATTGTTTAAATGTACAACAATTTTTGTATCCATCCTTTGGTTGAGGGATAGGAATACTAACCCAACAATAAAACTTTCAACCCCAAACTTAGCATGTATACCAAAAATGCAGGGATTGGAGGCGGAGCAGAGACTGAGGGAATAAAAACCAATAACTGGGCAAAATTGACACCTCCACCCAATATCTGACTCAAACAGATGCACACACCCACCGACAAACAGTGGATGGAGTTTGAGGACTCTTATGGAAAAAGAGGAGGAAGAATTGGAGCCCCTAAGGGGATAGATCAACAGAATCAACTAAGGTGGACTTTGGGGGCTCTCAGAGACTGAAATACCAACCAAAGAACATACACAGGCTGGACCTAGGCTCCATTCCCTCACTTACATAGTAGATATGGAGCTTGGTCTTCATGTGAGTCCCAAGCAAATGGAGCTTGGGTTATCCCAAAAGTTGTTGCCTGTATGTAGGATATGTTCTTCAATCTGGGCTGCCTTGTCTGGCATCAGTGGAACAGGAAACACCCTGCCTGGCAGAAACTTGAAGTGTGTGTGATTGGGGGTTGTGGAGGGATGGAAGGGAGCATTGCACATCAATGAAATAGAAACCAAGAAATGCTCTCTTCTTTGAATGTTATTCTGAGCTGAAACTTCGGTCCAAGATTTTATGGAGGGAATGCTGCTATATTATCTAGTGGCTTGTGTTTATTTCCTGTGGAAACCAGAAGCAGATTTAATGAGGGGGTGATTTATGAGTTTGGGGATTTTATATTCTATAATTTTCCTAAAATTACTGTTATAGTTATCCATAAATATTCTTGAAAGCACACCTTTGTTTTCTGTTTCATTTTAAGAAGTCCAGAATAAACACACCATCAGAAAGAGTGGTTTAAAAACTCCATAATGAATTAAATCCAAACACATTGTTTCTGTGGGGTCAGTCATCCATCAATCAAACTAATTCTGGGGTGCTGTCATTCATCCTACCTCTTACTTTAGAAATATCTGGTGCAGGAGAGAGATTATTATTTAAGTTACATTATTGGGTGGCAACAGGAATGTTAATTTTAAAATGTAGTGTAAAAATATAACAAAACAAACAAAAAGATGTAAAGAATAGGAGTTGTAGCCTGTCTATTCTTATACACTTTCACATTTACAGCTTGTGGATCCCAACTGCAATGTAAGTTTGCTGAGAACTCTAATTAATGAATGAGCATCGGTGTTCGTATAAAGCAGTAAGTCTAGTGGACAAACAGTGACACATTAGCATTCAGTGATAACTTCTGAGCAAGTGAAACCTAATAAACAATGATATATGCAGAAAAAAGATAAAATAAAGTGCGCATTGAGAGGGTGTTTTTAAATCACAGGGAGGCGTATCTCTATAATTCTTTTCTAATGTCAATGAACTTCTGTCACTCACTTTAAAAGAGCAAGTGCTACATTGTCACATATTTATTTCAAATTTTATTTTTCTATAGCAAGGTTTTGAAATTACTAGAATTGTTTTATGGAGTATAAGAAAGTGGAATTTTGATGCAATTGTTGAAAGTTCTATTAAATGCTGTTTTTATAACTGTTAATCAAACATTTTTCTGAAACAAACGAATATTTTTCCTGTTCAAATTGGACCCTCATTTCTTTGCATGAGAATAATGCTAGCCAAAATATGTTTTAGACATAAATACCCAATTATATGCATCTATATTAAATCCACACATTCCAAATTCTCTTATATGAAGAATGCTTCATTTCTTGAAGACATGAGATTGTTGTTAAATTTTATGAGTCTCTGTCCATCCTCTTCTTTAATAACACATACATTAATAATGGCACTGTATCAATTTCTTTGAGTGCTAAACATCATGGATCACCCCTTTTTCACACTGGGTAGGCAGTGCTACTAAGTTATATTTACCAACCGTACATCACATTCTTCATTCTTTTCTTCCACCTTAGAAATGTAGCCATCTTAAAATAACTTAGTCTTGTTATATATTAGGAATGTCCTTTCAGTATAGTGTTCTTGATGCATGAAACTGATCATTATCTTCCTTTTGCTGCAGCCAGTTGACCATGGCAACAAAATCTGTGAAGGCAATTGTGCTTAACTTTGTATGCAGATGCCCTCAAGAGAAAGTTTAGTGTTACTCTATGATTTCACATTATTTTTTTTTTCTTCAAGGTTCTTAAATCTTCAAGACCAAGATGATAAAGTCACATAAATGTATAAAAATAGAATGAATGAATGGGATGTAAACTATAGTGAGATGATAGGGAAAGAAGAATACCTTGAAAAATTCATTATGTGTGCTTTGAAAGCTTATTTAAATGGCCGTCTGATAGCAACCCTTTAAATAAAACTTTATAAAATGTGTTTGTAGGATTTTGAAGAAGTCTATGTCTCTATGGCCAAACAGATATTTTGTTGTTTGTTTATTTTTCTAAGACTTAAAATATACCTCAGAATTAACATACACATCAAATTTTCTTTAAAGACCAATTAAAACATATTTTATATATTATGCACATCCAAATTTAATATTTTTATGTCTGCTTTGAGTTATATTGAACCTCTTACATTTAATCAAATATTCACAATGTTCTATGACATCATATTGCTGTTTCATTACAAATTCTTACACAGATCTTACAAGTACAGGAAGAAAGTTCATTGAAACTAATAATTCAATGGTAATTAAAGGCAATACGTTGCAAAATGGGTAGAGTAGAGGCAACTATGTTATGTGAAATGACACTGGTTCTTGAGTCTTCATCTTCCCCACTTTCCCTCTTCTCTTCTTTCTCCTATTTCTTTCTAGTTGTAAGTTCCATAATTATGAATACTGCCCATAAGCTAAGTAGCTACAGAAAAGAGATATCAACCCTTGTCATCCACAAAGGATGAAATGCCAGACCCAAATGAACATTATCGTTTACCCTACCATTACATAATATAAATTAAGATATTTTCTTAATAACCTTCAATCTGCTCTGTTCAAGGGACAATAGATTTTCTTATTCTCAAGTATCCTCTAAAATTGACAAAATGTTTCTTTTTGAGGTTTGTTGAGTATCAAACATATCACAATAAACAAATAGCAACAATGGTAAAATCAACATCCTAGTGGTGTGAACCATATTGTTCATTGAGCAATCACAGGTTCTAGAATCAGTCAGTGACTTGAGTTGTTCATGAATGCTAACCTGAGGTTCTAGATCACATCTACCATATTTTGTTATATGTGTCATAGTATGATGAATAAAGAGTATGTAATTTACAAATGTCATCAATCCCAGCAAATGAAAATAAAGTGTTTGCTAATAGAGAAACAATTCAAATTTCATTATATGAAACTCTAAAGCAACTTACCTGTTAGAATACTAAAGGGGAGGAACATTAGTTTTCTTTTTTAACAAAACAAAGTTTGAATGCTTTGGACTTTTGCCATAATTGTATGGATAAAAAAGGCAGAAATCAATAGACAATTTTGAATTTCCAAATTTTTTGTTTCAATGAATATAAAAGTTCAGAGAAGTTTGCACCCGTAAAATATTCTTTCTTATATTTTTTGTTGAAACATTTCCTTAAACCAGTAATCAGATTTGCACCCTCTAGCTGAGGCTTTTCCACAGCCCACTGTGCACCGGTCCTGCCAGGAGAGACCTGTTATCCCAGGAGTGTTTTAACACCCGGGATCAGAAGTGAGATAGCCACTTTCTCTCCAATAACTGTGTGTTTAGCTGCACTGCGAGGAGCACACTGGGAGCAAGTTCAGTAGAGTAGCTGGAACAGAATCCTTCTGGTCCACCATCTGCATCGGAAAGCTGAGGCTGTTCCACAGCCTGCTGTGCACTGGTCCCTCCAGGACAGACCATCTTATTTCCTTGTACAGAGCCCAAGTCCAAGTGAATCAAGGACCTACATGTACAACCAGATACACTGAAACTAATAGAAGAGAAATTGGGAAAGATCCTCGAGCTCACGGGAACTGGGAAGATTTCCTGAACAAAATAGACGCTTGTGCTCTAAGATCAAGAATTGACTAATGAGACCTCATAAAATTGCAAAGTTTCTGCAAGGCAAAGGACACTGTCAATAAGACAAAATGACAACTAACATATTGAGAAAAGATCTTTACCACCCGACAGAGGGTTAATATCCGATATATACAAAGAACACAAGAAGGTGTACTCCAGAGAATTAAATAACCCTTTTAAAAAGGGGGTACAGAGCTAAACAAAGAATTCTCAATTGAGGAATTCTGAGTGGCCGAGAAGCACCTAAAGAAATGCTCAACATTCTTAGTCATTAGGGAAATGCAAATCAAAGCAACCCTGAGATTCCACCTCACACCAGTCAGAATGTCTAAAATCAAAAACTCAGATTACAGCAGATGCTGGCAAGGTTGTGGAGAAAGAGGAACACTCCTCCATTACTGGTAGGATTGCAAGCTGGTACAACCACTCTGGAAATCACTTTGGTAGTTCCTCAGAAAATTGGACATAGTACAACCTGAGGATCTACTAATGCCACTCATGGGCGTATACTCTGAAGATGCTCCAACATGTAATACAGACACATGCTCCATTATGTTCATAGTTGCCTTATTTGTAATAGCCAAGAACTGGAAAGAGCACAGATGTCCCTCAACAGAGGAATGGATACAGAAAATGGGGTACATTTACACATTGGAGTACTACTCAGCTATTTAAAACAATGAATTTGTGAAATCCTTAGGAAAATGGAAAGATATAGAGGATATCATCCTGAGTGAGGTAACCCAGTCACAAAAGAACAGACATAGTATGCACTCACTGATAAGTGGATATTAGCCCAGAAGCTCAGAAAATGCAAGATACAATTCACAAACCACATGAAACTCAAGAAGGAAGACCAACATATGGATACTTTGATCCTTCTTAGAAGACAGAATAAACTACACATGGAAGGAGTTACAGAGATAAAGTGGGGAGCAGAAACTGAAGGAATGACCATCCAGAAACTATTCCACCTGGTGATCCATCCCATATACAATCACCAAACCCAGACAGTATTGTGGATGCAAACAAGTACTTCTGACAGGAGCCTGATATAGCCATTTCCTGAGAGGCACAGAGCCTGACAATACAGAGGTTAATGTTCTTAGTCAACCATTGGACTGGGCATAGGGTCCCCAATGTAGGAGCTAGAAAAAGGCCCAAAGAGCTGAAGGGGTTTGCAGCCTTATAGAATGAACAACAATATGAACTAACCAGTACCCCCTGTCCCCAGAGCTCCCAGAGACTAAGCCACCAGCCAAAGAATACACATGGTGGGGACTCATTGCTCCAGCAGCATATGTAGCAAAGGATGGCCTTGTTGGTCATCAATGGGAGGAGAGGCCCTTGGTTATGTGAAGGCTCTATGCCCTAGTGTAAGGGAATACCTGGGCTATGAAGCAAGAATGGGTGGATTGGTGAACGGGGGGAGGGGGAAGGGGATAAGGGTTTTTGGAGGGGAAATTAGAAAAGTGAATAACATTTGAAACACAAATAAAGAAAATGTCTAATTAAATGAAAGAATAATCAGACTGATCATGAATGTAAGTTCTATACAAAATACATTTGACTGTTTGCTTGTGTAAATTTTAGTGACATATTCATGTATATTTTATTATTTACTAGTTCACATTTTAATGCCTTATTTCAAACTATATACTTTAAAATTATTTTGTTTTCAAAAGTTGAAATGTAACTATGCCATTTCCCCTTTCTTTTTCTTGCTCCAAACTTTTTCATGCCACCTCTCAAACACCCTCAAATCCATGGAATCTTTTCTTTGTTATATGTAATATATATATTTTTACATATATATATTATAATATATATCAACATATATAAATTTTTATATTACACACACACACATTTGACTTTATTTAGAATTCTTTATAGCCAATCACTTGGCACTAAATAAACTCTTAGCCTTATCATCCTTAATGTCAATAAATTCTCTCTATATAAGCAGTGTTTAGTTTCATATAGATGTTTTCAAGATGTGAGGCTGAGGTTTTCTCTGTCCACAATCGTATATCTGTTGATGTTGCCACTGTTTTGAAATATCTGAGAAGCAATATGGTTGAAGAATAATAGTCTTCTTGCATTTTATATGGTACATGAACTCACAGTAGATTTTTCTCTTCCTCTGACTTTAATAGTGTTTTATGCTATCTACTTTGATGTTGCCTAAGCCTTTTTTCAGTCATTGTGTAAAGATATATTCACTGGGTTAGAAACCCCCAAATTGGTTGTTCTCTGACTCTCTGACTGTTGATCAGTTTTGTTACTCTTTTTGTTGTTGTTATTATTATTATTATTATTATTATTATTATTATTATTATTATTATTATTATTATTATTATTATTGTAATGGTCTTCATCTACTGCAAAGAAAAGCTTCTTTGGTGAGGGGAGGAGTTATAATTATTTGTGGGTAGGGATACATATGTAGAAAGAAGTGAGAAATTGTCCTTATAGAGCAAAGTGTGGCAATATTTTCTCTGAGTTCCATTATCTCAGTAGCCATGGGAAATTGTATATGATTTAATACCATGCATGATTTTTCTCACACCAACATTTCTTATGTCCAATGAGAAGTCTGTTGTTGCCAAGAAAATTTGAACTTTTAGAAATTTCTTTAAATATTTGTCATTATGAAGCTCATAGGCATCACATCTGAGCAGGGATATTGGTCATTTCCTTCTTTGGCAATTTACATAGTCTGTTAGATACAAAAATATTCCTCAGTGAGGGGCCAACTGAAATCCTCTGAGTCCTGTATGCAAAATTCATTGGCTCCTTCTCAATGGAATATTTCTTTTAACCACAGATTCTAAACAATTGTTAATGAGAAGCATAAACTTTCATTTGAGGGATGGTATTATTTCATGTAATGTCTTGTTAACTTGTATAAATTTCTAATTCTTTTCCTACTATATGTAGTTCATTAAGAAACACAAAAAAAGTTGTTTGTATAAAATAATTTCATCATTACATAAACAACTATCTTGAAAAACTCTCAATTGATGATTCTGTGTGAAAAAAATTCAATGATATTCACAGTATGTCATTAGAATGAGTAAAAATTATATTAATCATTAGTATGAATTGCAGTTGAGCATTGTTGTTATAAAGAGTCTTATTTAGAATCAGTTTGATTGAGAAAATTAATGACTTGAGAGAATAACTATTTGTGTTTCATTTCATTTAACGAGAGAAGTAATCCTTTGACTTTATAATAATGATGCTGTTCCCTATCCTATGGAATTTTCTCTTTATAATATCCAGTGTCATTAATTAAATTTCATAAGGATTTGACCCTGCATAATTAATTTCCACTGTCAAGCAAATCACCATCATCATAAAATGCCCATTCTTTTTCATGGTTACATATTCCAACATGCTATTTTATCCACTGTTTGGTTTTATATTTTCTTTTTTTTTTATTACGTATTTTCCTCAATTACATTTCCAATGCTGTCCCAAAAGTCCCACATACCCCCCCCCACTTCCCTACCCACCCATTCCCATTCTTTTGGCCCTGGCATTCCCCTGTATTGGGGCATATAAAGTTTGCAAGTCCAATGGGCCTCTTTCCAGTGATGGCCGACTAGGCCATCTTTCGATACATATGCAGATAGAGACAAGAGCTCCCGGGTACTGGTTAGTTCATCATGTTGTTCCAACTATAGGGTTGCAGATCCCTTTAGCTCCTTGGGTACTTTCTCTAGCTTCTGCATTGGGAGCCTTGTGATACATCCAATAGCTGACTGTGAGCATCCACTTCTCTGTTTGCTAGGCCCTGGCATAGTCTCACAAGAGACAGCTATATTTGGGTCCTTTCAGCAAAATCTTGCTAGTGTATGCAATGGTGTCAGCGTTTGGAAGCTGATTATGGGATGGATCCCTGGATATGGCAGTCTCTAGATGGTCCATCCTTTCATCACAGCTCCAAACTTTGTCTCTGTAACTCCTTCCATGGGTGTTTTGTTCCCAATTCATGTTTTCATTTGTTTGTGTGAGTCATATGCAGTCATTTCTGTGATGCTCTTAGTTATGTCCTTTGGAGACATGAAGTTGGTTGTTATAGACTTCAAAGGAAGCAAAATACATCAAAATTAAGTCAGTGGTGAAGGGAGTAGATTCTGGTAATCATAAAACTGTAAAAGTAACTTTTATTCTCTTGATATGTCATCTTGGTGGCTTACTGCTGAATAAGTTCATCTTTTCTAGTGTTTTGTTTTGTTTTGTTTTGTTTTTCTAGACTCTGGCTGGCTGATTCAACTTAACTGTTTTTGCTCAAATTCATCTACAAACTGACTGATTCGATCTGACTTCTTTCTGCTTCTCACTGAATTGTTTTGCTTGGCCTCAAACTAAGTCTCTCAAATTGTTCTAATCCTCTGGCTCCTTATTTTCTGGTTTCAACAGCCTCTGCTGAACTGCACTGAACTTCAAGAGCTCTTGAATGAACTCAACTCTATTGCACTGCATTCACTGAACTGGCTTCCAACTAACTGACTCTCCCTACACTTTTCTAAAGTAGACTCCCATTCCAGTGTTGTTCTCCTGAGTTGGGCATGTCCTATTCCTGACTCATTTCGTCAAATCTTTCTCTTTTCCATCACTTTGTCTCCTCCTCAATTAGATGTCTCTTTCAAGCATGGCTGTTTCCTTCTACAAACTAATCTTCCCTACATTGTTTGGAATTAAAGGTGGGTACTAAGTGTGTGACTGTATTCCAGCCAGAGGGATTAAAAGTATGTCATTCCAGCTGAGTCAAAGAGACCTAGAAAGTCTTTTAATATAATCCCTTTCCAGAGGAGCCATGTTGCTTGTTTAAAATTGATCTACAAAAAAACAAAATAAAACACACACACTTTCATACATGGCTATGGCATAATAAAATTTTTCATGAGGATTAGAATAATATGATAATTTAGAGGATGGCATTTATAAAATATAGGAAATTATTTTACATGGATAATATAAATATTAAGTAAATTGTTTATACATTTTGCTCAGAATTTTAGGATTTCTAAATAATTACCCTTAACATTAATTTTTCTATCTCAAGCTCAATAAGGATGCAATTCCATTGCATTATAAAGATTTTAAACATCCTTCTTTTTGGTGCATACAAAGCTAAAAACAATGTTGTGGATGCCAACAAGTACATGCTGACAGGAACTTGATATAGCTCTCTCCTGAGAGGCTCTGTCAGTGAGGTGGATGCTCATAGCCATCCATTGGACTGAGCATTGGATCACCAATGAAGGAGCAAGAGAAAGTACCCGAGGAGCTGAAGGAGCTTGCATCCCCCAAGGAGGAACAACAATATGAACTAGCCAGTACCCCCCAGAGCTCCCAGGGACTATACCACCAACCAAAGTGTACACATGGTGGGACTCATTGCTCCAGCTACATATGCAGGGGAGGATGGCCTACTCAAACATCAATGGGAGGAGAGGTTCTTTGTCCTATGAAGGCTCTATGCCCCAGTGTGAGGGAATGTCAAGGCCAGGAAGCAGGACTGGGTGGGTTGGTGAGCATGGGGAGGGTGGAAGGGATTGGGGATTTTTTGAAATGTAAATAAAGAAAATATCCAATAAAAAATAAAGAAAGCTAAAAACATTTTCTCTCCAAAGAGAAAACTGAATTCTACTGATTTGGAATATATCTTACAACCAAAAATTTTGCCAGATTAGAGTCTATATTAATTACTCAAACCTTGTCTTAGTTTTACTTCCTGTGGCTGTGATGAAGTACTCCTCAATAAAGAAATTTCAGGAAGAAAGTATACATTAGCTCAAAATTCCAGATGAAATTCCATTACTGGGAAAGTTAAGGAAGTAGAAATTTGGAACAACTAGTCATTTTATCTCCTCAATCAAAAGCAAACAAATTAATTATCAAATGTATATCAGTGCTCCTTTGACTTTTTTCTCTTTAGTAGGGTTTATTTTAGAGAATTGTGTCACCTCTAGTATATGTGTTGCCCCATAACATTTAACATAACCGATGCAGCTCCCCAATAGGCATGTCCACAACCAAGCCAAGCTGATCCAGATAGTGCCTCAGTAACATTCTCTTCCCACATATAGACTGTGTAAAGCTAACAATTAAAAATTGCCACTGAGCCTGGCATAGTGGCACACGCCTTTAATCCCAGAACTTGTGAAGCAGAGGCAGGTAGATTTCTGAGTTCAAGGCCAGCCTGGTCTACAGAATGAGTTCCAGGACAGCCAGAGTTACACAGAGAAACCCTGTCTCAAAAAAAAAATGTAAAAATTGCCATTATTTTGGACTAATATTGCCATCAAAACAAAAGTATTTATCATGAAGATCTGTATAAACTAGATTTAATTGGAATCTAACAGTTCACTAATTTACATTCATTTCTCTGTGAAATCAAATACAATTGAAATAAACTCAGTTTACCTTCCAATTTTTTAAAAACAATGCATGAATGTAAACTGATGGATTTCTTTTCAGGTTGATATTGTGATAAAAGTGCATTTTCAAAATATAAAAACAATATTATGAAAGAAAACAAAATTGATAGTGTTTTTATAATATTTCACAAGTATGTCTATTATATTGGGAGGCTATCTCCACAGTGAAATGAAAGGATAACTGAATCAATGTATACAAAAGGAAGATATATAGTATTTTGAGTGCAGAAGTACTATTTTCTATAAAATTATGTGATTAGAATGCATGGTTGCTTACATATAAAGCATATAGATAAAATCCAACCAACATACACTGAGTTTTAAAACTGATGACACAATTTAAAATCTTAGAGCAAAACTTGTGTATAAATGGTACACTGCTCGAATTCTAAACCATATACTGTTTATCCCATTTAGTGTAATGAGAAGATGAAGCTTACACATATTTTATAATTTCCCCTAGCTGTATCTTTATATAAGTTTAAATTCATAGCAACTCAGATATATGAATTCTTTTTTTTTTCCTTAAGCATTTAAGAAAATAACTTATGATGGGGTACAAGAACTAGAAATAATAAAAGACTTTAGTAAAATTACTGCAGTTATTTAAAATCAGATTCTAACTTTAGGAAGTAGTAGAGTATACTGTGAGAAACCCTGTTTATTTTAATAATTATACTAATATAGCATGCGTACTAGTTTCCAGGCTAGCTTGGGCTATATATTGACATATTTTTTCATACAATTTCTTTGACATAAAATAAAAATATATTTAGGTCCAATCAGTTTATTCAGAAAACAAATTTTATGGCCATGGAGCTACATGAAATTTTAAACCTTATAATTCACAGGTTAAAACATAGCAATATTTATTCCTTAAGAAATGGCATGAATCCCAAATGTTTTATTATAAAATAATCTCCAGTTTTTCCTATATTGAAAATTTTTTTAATAGTTATAAATTTTAAAAGGTAATTTTGGACAGACACAGGAACCCCGCTCTGGTCTGCACCAGCACTGGGCCACTTTGGGCCCAAACTTGGCAGACAGTCCGAGTCTCCAGAGGACTCTCCACCCCATTGTCACACTAGCACACCCAGGATGTTAGGATCACTTGTGAGTGGAACATAATACCTGTTCCAACAGAACCAAAGGTGCCTGGGTCCATCAGGAGCACAGACAAAAGAACCCCACCCAATCAGTGGATCAGGTTCCTTCTGGTCAGTACTGGTCTACCTTGATTTTGAACTAGGCAGACAGCCCCATGGTCCCTAGAGGAGGTATCACTTCTAGGCACTCTAACACATCCAGGATATTAGGATCCCACGATCCCAGGGGTTTGGTCAATCGAGGATCTCAGGGTCTGAGGAAGCTTGACTGCCAGGAACTCTGACACACCCAGAACTTCAGCATCACAGGATCCCAGAATCACAGGATCACAAAGAAATCTGGACTCTGAGAAGTTCTACCTCAACTGGGATTACAGGAAGGACATGCTCCAGTCAGATATATGAAGGAAGTGAGCACTTGAGATAATCAGATGGTGGGAGGCAAGCATAAGAACAGAAGCAACATAAACTAAGGCTACTTGGAATTATCAGAACCCAATTCTCCCACCATGGCAAGTCCTGGATACACTGTCATGCCAGAAAAACAAGATATGGATCTAAAATCACTTCTCATGAGGATGATGGAAGACTATATGTAGGAAATAAATAACTTCTTTAAAGAAATACAGGAGAACACATCCAAACAGTTGAAAGAATTGAACAAAACCATCAATGATCTAAAAATGGATGTAGAAACAATAAAGAAATCACAAAGGGAAACAACTTTGTAAATAGGAACAACTAGGAAAGACGTCAGGAGCCATACACACAAGCATAAAAAACAGAATACCAGACATTTAAGAGAGAATCTCACAAATAATGTAAAATACCTTGGTGTGACTCTAACTAAGAAAGTGAACGTTTTGTATGATAAGAACGTCAGGTCTCTGAAGAAAGAAATCAAAGATCTTAGAAGATGGAAAGATCTCCCATGCTCATGGATTTGCAGGATTAATATAGTAAAAATGGCTATCTTTTCAAAAGTAATCTACAAATTCAATGAAATCCCCATCAAAATTCCATCTCAATTCTTCACTGATTTAGAAAGGGCAATTTGGAAATTCATCTAGAATAACAAAACAACTAGGATAGCAAAAACTATTCTCAACAATAAAAGAACCTCTGGTAGAATGACCATGTCTGACCTCAAGCTGTTCTACAGAGCAAATGTGATAATAACTTCATGATACTGGTACAGTGATGGACAGATAGATCAATGGAAAAGAACTGAAGACCCAGAAATGAACCCACATACCTACGTTCACTTGATCTTTGACAAAGGAGCTAAAACCATCCAGTGGAAAGAAGACAGCATTGTCTACAAATGGTGCTGGCTCAACTGGTGATTATCATGTAGAAGAATGTGAATTGATCCATTCTGATCTCCTTCTATAAAGCTCAAATATAAGTGGATGAAGGAACTCTACATAAAACCAGAGACAATGTATCTTATAGCAGGGAAACTGGCGAAGGGCCTTGAAGATATGAACAAAGGGGGAAAATTCCTGAACAGAACAGCAATGGCTTGTACTGTAAGATTAAGAATCAACAAATGGGACCTCATAAATTGAAAAGCTTCTATAAGGCAAAGAACACTGTCAATAAGACAAAACGGCAACCAACAGATGGGAAAAAGATCTTTACTAATCCTAAATCCTATAGGGGCTAATATCCAATATATATATATATATATATATATATATATATATATATATATATATATATATATATATAACTCAAGAAGTTGGACTCCGCCAAACAAAATAACCCTATTAAAAATGGGATACAGAGCTAAACAAAAATTTCTCAAATTAGGAATACCGAATGGCCGAGAAGCACCTAAAAATGTTCAACATTCTTGTCCATTAGTTAAATGAAAATCAAAACAACCCTGAGATTCCACCTCACACCAGTCAGAATGGTCAAAATGAAAAACTCAGGTGACAGCAGATGTTGGTGAGGATGTGGAGAAAGAGAAATACTCCTCCATTGCTAGTGGGATTGCAAGGTGGTACAACCACTCAGAAATCACTTTGGTGGTTCCTCAGAAAATTGGACATAGTTCTATCAGAAGATCCAGCAAAACCACTCCTGGGCATATACCCAGAAGATGCTCCAACATGTTGTAAGAACACATGCTCCAATAGGTTCATAGCACTCTTATTTATAATAACAATAAGCTGGAAAGAACCCAGATGTCCCTCAACAGAGGAATGGATGCAGAAAATGTGGTACATTTACACAATGGAGTACTACTCAGCTATTAAAAACAATGAATTCATGTCATTCTTAGATAAATGGATGGATCTGGAGGATATCATCCTAAGGAAGAGGAACAACAATATGAGCCAACCAGTACCCCCCCCCAGAGCTCCCAGGGACTAAATCACCAACCAAAGAGTACACCTGGAGGGACTCATGGCTCCAGCTGCATGTGTAGCAAAGGATGGCCTTTTTGGTCATCAATGGGAGGAGAGGCCCATGGTACTGTGAAAGTTCAATGCCCTAGTGTTTGGGAATGCCAGGGCCTGGAAGTGGGAGTGGGTAAGTTGGTGAGCAGGGAAAATCTGAAGTCCAAATTCAGAGAAAAAAAACTCTATATTTCAGATATATAACAATTTCGCTATGATCCATGTGACTCAGCTCAGTAATATTAAAAATATTTAAAGTGCATCATAGTGGTTCATAATCTTCTTGAATTCAGTTTGTATTGTCTTGAAAAAAATGACTTTTATGTTCATAAAGAGAAAGGCCAATAATTTATGTTTTTTATTGTTTCTTTTTCTAGTTTCACGTCATCTCTGTCAAGATAAGCCACTTGCACAATAGTGGCACAAATGTTTGGCAACACCCCAAATTGCATTCCAGTTGGATTTAATGCCCACTTCACAAGATGCATGGAGCTGCAAGAGTCGACAGCAGTAGAGGTAATACCTGTGGCACAGTCTGAACTAGGGGCTCTCAACCTGCAGGTCGCGGCCCCCTTGGGGCTGAACAACTCTTTCACAGAGGACATGTATCTGATATCCTGCCTGTTAGATATTTACATTATGATTCATAGCAGCAAAATTACAGTTATGCAGTAACAACAAAATGATTTTATGGTTGGGGTCACCACAGAATAAAGAACTGTGTTGAAAGGTGGAATGAAGCATTAGGAAGGTTGAGAACCATTGGTCTGAATACTTGCCTGATCTGGAAAGGCATCAAACATGGTTCCCACGCCATTCTTGGAGCCGAACTTGGAGACCTTGAAAGGCCAGATGAAATCCTGCAGGGTGTGTGTGTGTGGGGAGGTCAGCCACCACAAAGTTCTCCTGCTTCAGAAGCAGATAACTTCCATTCAAAGAACTGCAAGCCAAGGAAATGGAATGAGAGAGGGTGGCAGTGAAGCCCACTGTGACCAAAACATGATCAGTGTCCCCTGCCTGATGTCGGTGACACTGTGAAAGAAGTATTCACTTTTGCTTCCCCAAAACTCTGTTCAAATGAAAGCCAGGAGCTCTTAGATGGGTGTCCAGACAAAAGATGAAGAATCTGGGTGAGAAGGTAGTAACGCTTTCGGTGTTTTGTTTCCTTTGCTTTTAAATGAAGAATTTCTTAATATTAAAAAAAAAAGAAGAAGAACCTATCTACTACTATTATTTTCTTAATTGGACATTGCCAGAACACGATCTGAGAATGGTGTCCTGTGAGGATAATTCAGAGTGTTTGTAAGAAAACTCCATGAAACCAAGACAAGAGTCATATGACCTTAGTATCTGCAATGGTACTTAGTTGGTTTGGGGATAATCATGCTTCCATAGCCCCTCTAAGGTGTAGAGGATAGAAGTGAGTTTATTTCAGACATTTTATTACATCTTCCTATTTTTTTACTTGTATAATTTTATGGAGAGAGATGGTTTTTTGCCATGTGCAGTTTGTCCACCATGTAAGGCTAGAATTTCTGAGTGTACAATTTACTCCCGAGCCTCCTCTTAACCCTTAGAGGGTAAATTGTCTGCTTCTCTGAATAAAACTCCTTATCACCTGAGACTTTAGGCTACCTCATTTATTGACTCGATTCTCCAGGTCCAACACCTCCAGAGAAATAAAACGTGTTGGCCAAACAGGGGCCTGAAATCTGTGATATGAATATGAGGATATCACAGAAGGTTCTGAGTGACAATAATGGGACAGAAATGGAAGAAGACTTTGCTTTAATGGAGCTTGTGTAGCACATTTTTAAGGAAGAAGGATCACAGATGTAAAAATCACAACTACTAGATTATTTGCAAGTGTTTTTTAATGATTATAATCTCAAGTGCCAAGAAGAATAAACTTTAAATGTAGAATTATGGGACAAAGTGTGAAAGAATATTAAAAAGGCATATATTCAAGGGAAATTTTTTTCCCATTCAGTTTTCAGTCATTAATCTGAACATTTACCTAATGACTTATGGAAGCAAGCAAGATATTTATCATGAGAAAGACATGGCTAATTTTTGTAAATGAATGTAAACTGGATGATCAAGTCTTAAAATTTTCAGAGAGAGAGAGAGAGAGAGAGAGAGAGAGAGAGAGAGAGAGAGAGAGAGAGAGAGATTTACCTGTTCAGGAAAAATCAAGAGTAAAAACAGCACAACTGTTAAGTTCTCCCAGGTCCCTTATTTGAGCCTCCTTAAATGTGCATCTCCTTTGAAAATGGCCCTTAAGCATGGGGTACAAATTTGGCTATTAATCTAATTTTATATTCCTTCCAGTTTCTGCTGAGAATTTGAGAAACTTATGAAAATACTAATTTCACAACCTAGGCAAGATAAGACCTTACAGAGACAAAGAATTTGTTTGCCTATTCCTCCTTTGCCCCATGAGCTGCACTTGATAATTCTGATGCTCTATAAGATGGTGTTTTATGGCATATACCTTATTATCTCACACAAGAGGAAGAATATTTTAAATTCAGAATAAAGATTCGGTGGACCCTTCGCTTCTTTTAAATGTTTTCCAAATACATTGTCTCCTATAGGTATTATAGCACAAGGTGATGATCTTTTGAAATGGATTATTTCTACAACGCTAACTGTTTATCATTCATTTCTTGCTCAATTAGTAAATCAGGGGAGAAGCAATGTCAACAATAACATAGACTCGATCTTTGCTCTGTTATATTAGCTTTAACGAACAATCATCTTTAAGAATACTACAGCACGGTTTCCAAATGCTTTTCACACTTCATTTACCGATTACTATGGAAAGATAGGAAATCATTATCTGGCTGATAAGCTATAAGATAAGGGATTTTCTTCTACACACTGAATGTGTGATTACTAAATTTTCTAACCTTCTCACATTACACAGGAAGATGCCATTTTATTGATTGCTCATCTATAAATATAGGAGAAATTACTGGTCCAGATATTCATCAAACTATTAATATGTCTTTTTCCTCAGCCCAACAGGTAGAACTGTCTGTTATTATTCATCTATTACAGTTAACTCATAAATCTTTATATACAATTTCTGATTCTGCTTAAACTGAGCATTATTTCTAGCAATAGGCTCATACACATGTGCACTCTAACTTCTTCGGTCTTATTGCAGAAGGAAATATATAAGCTGGTGCATTAACCTGCCCCATTTTTACTTTTCAGACGTAAATTAGGAAGGAGTGGTCATCTGTCATTGCAGATGGACCCATTGAAAAAAATCTGGAATCCCTTTCTGTCCTGGGTCACCAAGGACAAATATTGAGAGCATGAGGAGACAATGGAAGTCACCAGAGAAATAGCAAATCTCCAGCTAAGGGACAAATGAGATACTGACCATGTTGTCAAAAGATAAGTATGCCTACTTGTGGCCAAGATAAAACCCTACGCACCAGGAAGGAGGTTATTCTGAGAAGCACCCACAGCTCAGTGTCACCTGAAATTCTTTCCATGGCAATACTAACTGTTTTGACCTATGCATCTGTCATGAGTGCCTCTGAACCAATGCATTGGTAAAATGTTCTTTATTCTCCTTTGCATCGGTGTTTATGTTGTATGATCCAGCTCCTTTTAAATTTACTAGAGACTATGTTTATAAATAGATCTTGGATCCATAAGAGTTTCATTTCCTTATTCGGAGAAGGGACTGCATTTATTTTATTCTTGGGGTTTAAATCATTTGTTATTTCCATAGAATATCATAACATTTACATTCATATGGGATAATGTCTTACAAAACACTAGGGCTATTAATGATTGGTCTCTTTTTAAGCTATTCCCTAGATTTTTCTGAACAGGATGATAATGTAACTTAATAGTACTAAACATAGTTTGGATCCCTATTATTGATAGCAGAATATTACACACAATGGTTTTTTTCTGTTTTAATATTATTCATTATGATTACATTTGCTTGTTTGTGGGTTGCAAATGTATCAAACAACATTTAGACATAGCTACAACATCTCAAATCAAAATCACTCTGGATGTCCTATATTTCTTTTTAAAAATTATGTGGGGGGGGGCATTTTAGAACATGATCTAAGAATGAAGTCATGTTTCTTTTTCTTTTTCACATAGTTTCTATTTCTTTGTATAATTTGCTGGATAGTCATCAATAAATAGTTACCTTACTGATCGATAAACATTATTTAAGATAGAAATAAATAGACAGAGAATATTCTTTGAAGAACTCGAAACTGATACATAACGTTTTGTGTTTAGTGGGTTATCAGGTAGATTAGTTAGATGACTTTATACTGTTCCCCTGGCTACATATCTTAAACTTGGATTCCGTCAAGTAATTTCAGGTCATGACATTTCTCTTTATAAATCAAGAGATTTCTAGTGATACTGAAGAAATAATATTCTCTTAGGTTTTTAATTAAAGGATACAATGCAAATATCTTACTTAAATTTACCATTTATTGAATAGCTTAGCAATTACAAAACAATTTATAATGTACCAAAAGTAATTTTTTTGTCTCAAAGCATAAATACAAAACATCGGTGGATATCATTGACTTATATCTGTGATTATAATTGCCACCTGAGAGAAAAAAAAATCAACGATTTTGTGTTGCAATCAAAAGAACATTCAACTATTACTTTCAACCAAATTTTATTATTTCTAGTACCACCAGTTAAACTGAAAACTTTTATAGCTGTATTCTATACATTGTATGTCTCTTATGAAAATATAGAAACAGGAAATTCACAAAATATTTTCATAATCTTTACCATTTCAATTTACATAACAGAATGTCTCCAATATTCCAAAGGAAGTAATTACCATGAGGAAGGAAGCCATCACTCAGGCAGATGTCCTGAGAATATTACTTTCATACATGGGGAAGGGATGCTCAGAAGCCTGACATTTGAAATGTGGTAAAATCCTAAGGTGACAGAACCTTCTGGGAGCTCAAACAGAGAATTTTGTTTGGAAAGTGTTGGCTCAGAAGCAATGAAACACATCTTGAGTTTTAATTTTGGATTAGGATTTAGACTGCGATCAGACTGCTATTGCAAAAATCACCCACCAAGTGAGTACTACTCCGTGTGCCCCACAGTCACCAGCAGCCTACAGAGTGCGGAAGACACTACTTTTTTATAGAGTGTTGAACTTTCCTTTTTTCACACCTCCTTCATATGCAGCTGGAGCGCCTTGAAGTCTCAGTAATAGTTTGGTTCATTGCTGCTGCTATACAGTTTCAGTTTTCAATTTTTAGACACTCACTAAAAGGGACAGAACAAACCAGGAATTCATTTGTTTGAAAAAGGATTCTTACTACTATTGAATATTCCAATATTTTTTCATATTAAAAATGTCTTTGGTTGAAATTATTACTAATAATACATACACACTAAATTAACATTTTATTACAACCATTATGAAATATTGATAACTTAAAATAGTGCCAAATAATTAATCAGTATTCCTTTAGATATACTAATATAAATATATAAGTTATTACTAAGGTCTTTGACTATCTATTTATATAACACATACAAAAACAGATGGATGTTTATGTTTATATATGATTTACATACATACATATGTGCTGAAACATAGTTATACCTCTTAATGTGGATGTTAATTATTTATAATCTGTGTTTTTAATGCCTTTTTTGAGCAGCCATTCATTGACAATTTAAAATTCCATTATATATATATTCAGGTAAGCTTTCAACATCATAGTTGATGAATAGTATATATATATATATCCATACCAGGCAGCTAGAAGTCTGCTTGCACATACACAGATATAAGCATACACCTATTGGTAGAAAATGACAATAATATTATTTTTTGTATGATGAATTCCTGACAGTGCAGCTTGTAAAGTCAACATTAAGATTGAATGGTAATATCAGGGTCCAAAAATAGTGATTTTGTTCTAATCTTTTTCCTATAATACATTTACATAGTGTACAGATTTTGTATCATCAGTACATATTCATAATGTATTCCCTAAAAATATCATGACTGTATATTTCCCTAGCTAACTGTTATATTTGAAGTTTTCATTTTTATTTCTGTTTCAGTACCTAAATTACATATTAAAAATAATATGGTATTGAGAGTGTATTGAATTTAACTGTTATATCCAGAGAAATGATAATTAAATTGTTTTTAAAACTTCAGTGAAAGTATTTTATAGAGTTAGCATGTATAATAAAAATTACATTAGGATGTTCCCTACAATCCACAACTTCTGCGATATAGTTTATCAGTCTCCTGCTGCATATATATCTATGTATTGAGATGTACCATAGTCACTCTGCAGGTATATATACACGTGTATACAGCAGATACCAAAGATTCATCAAAAAGATATGTACTCAGTACTTCCGTATAAGACTTTCAGGGGAAGGAGTGGTAGCCTGTAGAGAAGGGAGAGGGTGTTGGCTTCAAGGTTGTTAGTTATAGAGCAAAGCTGAAGTGCTGTTTCCCAAGTGGGCAGAGTCTTCTCTGGTTTAGCCTTCTCCTTCTGCCAAGAACACATGGGTATATATCAGTTAGTTACCATGTAGCATACACAGGGAGAGTGGATTGAGGTGCTTGCCAGCTGACTACAGTTAAACATCCAAAATGGAGTCGGACTATATTATAATGTGACAAAGTAAACTATGGCCAAACAAGTTATTATTGGTTAAAATAGAAAGTTTCATTTAATTTAACTCAAAAAAAAAATTCTTTGGAACAGTTTTAGATTTCACGTCTGCAGTTGTACTCATTATAGTGAGTAATGCCATATAATATATGCACCCATGCATCACACTGTAGCCAACTCAGCTGAAGAACTCTGTCTATCACTGTAAGAGTCTGTTTTTAACATAGACAATATGTCTGTCTTGGTTGCTGCCAGCTTGGCATTTCCAATTTTCTTAAGCATCTTTTTTTGTCTTTAAGAAATACAATTTCACTACTCCAGTTTCTAACAGGGCATCACCATCAGACTGACTTTTAATCTTATCTCTATGACTTCTCTTTAAAGCAGATGATAACACCATATACAGATTTATCTTAAACTAAAATTATTTTTCCTGTCTTTTCATGTTTTTGATAGACCTCCTAATAGGATGAAAAATTGTTTTATATGATGGATATTCACAGTGATGTTTCAGTTTCTTCAAGATAGTCTTAACATATCTTTACTGCACTGTGAAAGAGAAAACAAAACCACAAGTGATATAGATTACATCTGATTTCATTTGCTTTGTTTCTGGTTCAATTCTAAAAACACTAAGTGTAAGTTGCAACTCAAGTTTATTCCCTTGTCCCTTTACACATGGATTTTAAATTATTGAAAATTTACTTAAATAGTTTGGCAGTATATGAGTGATTTTGAAAATATTTGTATTTAATATAGTAAACATTATTTGGTCCTATTCTCCTAAACTCTTAGCTTTTCTTATATGTGAGTAAGCACATTGTGTCTCTACCTTATGTCCTCTTAAAGAATATATAGAATTAATAATTTAATAATTTTCTTTTTCATTTGTGCCAGAATTGTCTTTAACATGATGAAAAATTTAATATTGTCGATTTCTGAAGTGAAAATAAATAAATAAATAAAAAAACAAAGACTATGAGAGATTTACACTTTGTACAACACAATGATATAATCTACAAAATTCCTACTTGAGGACTTTAATAGTTTTTAAAAAATTGTAGAAGTCATTACATGCAAAAATATCATTGTATTTTCACACATTATAGACAACAAAAGCAGAAAGAAACAAGAGATGAAGGTTTTACATTTCCAATCAGATAAAATATTCCTGTAATGAGAAAGCAACATGGAAACTAAATACCAAGTGAGATATTAGAAATTTACCACTGGGATGTTTTATAGATGTTAATATGTGTGAAGAGAGAGCAGCAGACAATATGGATGGCATAATACAGAAATTTTGCAGTAGAACATAAATTAAATGTAATTTCTATACATACACACTATAAAATTTTAGGTGGATATTTTCTATTTCTCTAAGTAACTCTAATATTTCAATAAATATTTATTATAACTAAAGTTCAGTTATCTCAAGCCACTGTGATATTAAGTCAGTAAAACTTCATGGTATATAGATATTGTAAATCGTACAAAATAATTAGCAGTAATCCTGTCTTCAACCCAATAAATACCAAAAGATCCCCTGCTTTCATCTTTAGAATAAAAAAAAAAAAATCTGTACATTTTGCCAAGTGTTACCTGTAGGGAATGAGAATCATTGCATTATAGCAACAGAAAGATTACTCAAAGATTACTCAAAATAGATAATCACTATACAGTTTAAAAGCAAATAAATAAAAATAGATCTGAAGAAAGGGTAGTTAGCTTGTGAACAGATGAATAGAGGGAATCTTTTTAAGGGAACTTGAAAACAATAATAGATGAAATGAGATGGGTCAAGATAAAGTAACATCATCGAAACCATGGGTTATGAGAGTCTGGCAAAAACCCTAGGGCCTATAAACTTTTTCATCATATATATTACAATTTCAGAAATATATTTAATTCAAGGTTAATTGCAATATTTGGAACTATAATAATCAGACCAGAGATCATGAATACAAAAGAAAAGGGAATAAGGACTCAGAAGAAATTACAAAATTAGAGAAAGATATAAGTGTAAATGACACTTTTATTTCCTCAGATGAAGTGAGGAGATGAGAGCATTACACAGTCTTTGTGAACAGAGTGTTCACACAGAGCCCAGAGTG
Source organism: Mus caroli (assembly GCF_978045245.1). NCBI lineage: Eukaryota > Metazoa > Chordata > Mammalia > Rodentia > Muridae > Mus > Mus caroli. The sequence continues at coordinate 79,911,572 of NW_028227267.1, forward strand.
CTTCTCTATCTTTTTAACTATCTCTAGGTCTGGGCCTGGAAGCCTCTAGCTTCAATACACTCTAATTTTCCAAACTGACTGATTGAATCTGGCTCCTCTCAGCTTTTGCCTGAATTATTCTGCTTAGCCACATACTTACTTTGGTTATGTTCTAATCTTATGGTTCCTGCTCAGTTTCGAGATTATCCTCTTCATTTGTGCCTAGCTTGTTCTCTCTGTATCCTGTCTCTGTAAAACCTGTCGCTGAAAAACTAATTCTTTCTCTCTCTCTCTCTCTCTCTCTCTCTCTCTCTCTCTCTCTCTCTCTCTCTCTCTCTCTCTCTCTCTCTCTCTCTCTCCCCACTTAAGTGGCCTCTCTTTCTTGTGTGGTTCATGTGTCCTTTGGGCATATCTAACCTCTGACTCATTCTGTCAAATTATTCCCTGATTTGTCACTTTGTCTGCCCCTCAATTATAGATCACTTTCAAACGTGTATTTCCTTCTACAAACTAACCTTACCTTCACTTTTAGGGATTAAAGCTGTGTACTGAGGATATGTCTCCATTTGAACTAGATCATATAAACCCAGAAGTTGTTGGATGTGATACCTTGTCAGAGCAGCCATTACAGGATTAAAATATTTCCATCGAGAGGATTGGATATACTGTAAACAACAACAACAAAATTATTAATACTTTGTTTATGTATCCACGTATCTGGATGATATTGTGGGATTTTCTTTCTTTTTCTTGTTCTGTTTTGTTTGTATTTTGGGGTTTTTTGTTTGTTTGGTTTTGATTTTATTGGTTATTTGATTCATTTACATTTCAGATGTTATCCCTCTTCCCAGTTAAACCTCCATCCCTTCCCCGGTCCCCCTGCTTCTATGAGGGAGCTTGCCCACCAACCAAGGCCATCCTGCTTCAAAGGCTAGGCTCAAAACCAAAACTACTATATGAGATTTTTCTATAAGTAGGAAGTAGAGTTAATTAGATGAAGTACTTTCCAGAATACCATGATAGCTTTTGAGACATTACAATATGTAATTTATGATTGTATCTATTGCCAGGGATTTTCTTATGTCCTTTGGAGTTTAGAGGTAGGTGGAGTGGGGACTGGGTAGGATGTATGGGGTTTAGAAGAGTCAGAGGGTGGGACGGTGAATGGTTGGAATAAAATATGGGATATAAAAAAATAGTTAATTAAAAAATTAAAAGTTTGAGATTGAAGTCCTTAACCCTAGAATATTTTAGATGGTAATTAAGAAATAAATGATAAGTAACAGCACATATCTTCAGTGAACTTTTAGAGTGGTTTACTACAATTATTAGAATTATTTTACTACAATTATCAGAAATCAAATTTTCAGGACAAATGCAATAGAGAAATCTAAATGAGAAATCTTTAAGTATCCATTTACATTATAAATACACATACAAATATTTAATATTTTATTTAGTCTGGTAAAGCTGATGAAAGTGAGCTTGGGTCTCAGAATTATTTTGACCTAGCAGATGCCTTGAAACCTATATATGCTCTTTTGAAGTCTACACAAGAACTGGCTTGACTGTTATAAGAAAATAGCGGAACAATGTATTTTCTAGGTGAGTAACTAGGTTTAAAAGCTGCTGTGTGACATTGCTCCTAGGGAGTATCATATGTCTAGTGTTAACAGTTAGGATATGCACAAGAGACCAAGTAATCATAAAAGTCCAATTTGGTCACCCAATGGAATTTATTTCAGTTACATACAAGAAAATGAGTGAGGGGAAACTTACAGGAGAAATTATATCCACTTCAACAAAACTCCACAGCAACATGGTAGCTACTCACAAATTTGAAAATCTAGGCTGTGCAACATAATCCACAGGGAGAACAACAGTCTAGAGGGTGTCTTTCCCTTAGTTTAACTGTATGAAACTCTTCTGGGCAGCTTATACTTTCTCCAAGGAGATCTATTCCTCAGCTTCTTCAAGGCACGTTCTTGACTGATATGCTTGTTCCTGGCACGTTCTAATGTTTGAGAATCTTCTAGGCAGCTCAGCTTCACTGGATTTGACTCTCAGCTGTTCTTAAAACTTATAAAGGCATGGGAAAGAGTGGGCTAAACTTGTCTGTTTAGTTCCTGGTATTTTACCATCTTTTGACTTGTTTACTTTCTGGAGTAGCAAGCTACCCAGAAGAATGAAGTATTTCACATTTCCTTAAAGTATTTTTTTTTTCCACGTCCTCTCTAACACCCTTGTGTCTTGGAAATGTCCTACTAAGATGGACGATTTTAACCTCTTAGAGAACACCTATACAAGAGAAGCTTTTTTCTAAATCTTTAACAGCTCTCTCTATAAGAAATGGTGAAGCACTGTGAAAACAGGAGCTTGCTATAAAACATCAGTATTCAACTTCTAAAAGTGGAAGCATAAGTAGAGGATTTCAAACTATGCTGGTTATTTCACACTAAGCTGGATACTAACCAGAGACTAGTTAACCCTGAGAGGACCAAGACAGATTTTTGTAAAGTTTTTCTATTTTTAAGTCTTTCCACCTCTCCTTAACATGTGACTTAACTGTTAATAATGATGGTTGGATAAAAAAGGTATACTATATGCAATGCAACAAAATATTTGAAATTGCACTTGTTTTTTTTTTTTTTTTCATACATCGACACAGTACATTTTCATAACATTCATTCCTTCCTTCTCACAGATCTCAATCACATTCTCACTCCCACCAGAGACTCTGAGCTACTTTTATTTCTCTAGGTTTTTAGCCAGGCTGATTATTAAAATTTCTAGTTGGTATGTATCCTTTGTAATAATGGATTGATTTGGGATAAATGAACTATCTCTAGTTTACTTTGAACATATCATTCAATGTTAAACATAAATCTAACATTTGAAAAAAATCTCATTGTAATAAAGAAGTCCAAGCTAAATAATCTCTCATATTATTTTACATGTCAATCTTCAACACCATGTAGTAAATTCATAGAAGTTAAAGACTACCTAGATCTGTAAATATTAAAGTGATAGAATGGATAAAATGAATACAGAGATTTCATTTAAACATACAAAGACCTAAAGCAACAAAAAGATTGTAGTGTTAGGGTCCAAGAATCACTGAAGAAAGTTCCAAGACTCATATTATGAAAAGGCAAATAGCTTTTATTCTTCAGAAATTACCGGCATACTGTGGTTAAACATTCATCAAAATGGTGATGAGTTGAGGAGCACATAGGCCCACTTATTTGCAAGCAGAGATAGGGGCATTGTCAAGAAGGGTTAGGGAAAAAAATATTTCCAAAAATTTTTGTCCTTTCATTAGTGTACTGATTTTTTTTAGTGTAAATTTTATATTTTCCTTTTAAAATTTATTTTTGTACTTCAGATTTGCATTCTAAAACACTATTTTATTTTTGATTCATTAATTTATTGAATTTTTACTTTGAAGGTACTATTGCAACTCTGTGGAAATAAATGTTTTCTTTTATTAACTAATTTATTTATTTCCATGGAATTATTTTTTTTCAAAGAGTTTTAATAGAAGCAAAGGACCTCTAAAACTCATGGTCATTGTGTATAAATTTGACAGTGTTGATGTTGATCTGTTGGAATAAAGAATATTAATTGACAGAGAAATAAGTTAACTTCATAAGCAGTATAAAACTATGAATCTTAAAAATAAGTAAATTAAAAACAGAGAGAGAAATTGAATGAGTGAGATGGTTCAGTAAGTATGGCTGAACACGGTGAAAGGAGACAACACTCCACAATTTTTCTTATGCTCTTTATACAAATGATGAAACTGACACAACAGACAAAGACACACATATACACACATACATATACACACAGTATAAATAAGTATAATATTTAATTTTATGTAAAATGGAGATTATTTCCTGATATTAGTCAATGAATATTAGTATCTAATAAATTTTAAATAGATAGTACAACCAAGGCAAGCTAGTATTCTGGCCAAAAATCATCTTTGAAAAGTGAAAATGGCAGATATAAATGTAGATAAAGAAAAACCAGTACTGCAATTCAAGTTTAAGGAGATTATAAATTAGAATTATAGATTAATAATATCCTATATTTTTGCAAGCCAAAATATGTTCCAATTATAAACTTGAGGGATATATATATATATTAATATTAACATAGAGATAATGAAAATTAAATATAACATTTTTATATACATCAATATGGTATATTATAAGAAGTATACCTTATATCTAGATATATAAACAATTCTGGAACAAGAACAACAAAAGGACTGTTACAGAAAATCAAACCATTCAAAATGGAGAGTTTTGGACCCCAGTCTCAATAGATAAACCTACAAAATATTCCATCACTGGAGGCTCAGGGAACATTCAAGATGAAGGGACTAAAAAAGTGTAAAAGCTAGACGATAAAGAAAGAGTGTAAAAGATCAGGGGTTGCCTTGTCTCCTAGAAATGGTAAAAGCTACAGCCATAACATTAATCAACATGACTACCAAAAGGTGAGCTGAATAAAGACTACAGTTGATGTACCAGAGTGAACGGGGAAAACAGACAAGCCTCTGCCCTACACTAGGAACTAAAAACAATTGATGAATTTTGAGACTGGGAAAAATGGTCTACCCTAGTAAATGTATACAGAGCACAATATATTTAGGAATACATACACACATATACATAAATATACATTCCTGTAACAATGATTAATGTAAAAAAAAATCCATGAATTTGTGAAAGAGCAAGAAGGGTTATATGAGAAGATTTAGATAGAGGAAGTGGAAATTATGGGGAACAGGAGAACCACTAGAAATTCCCAGATGCCATGGATGTGAGAGGCTCCCAGGACCCAGTGGGATGACATCATTTGAAATAACCAAAAGAGGTGAGATAGATCCTGAAGAGTCCACCTCCAGTAGGTAGGCATGACCCCAGTTGAGGGAAGGGACCCTGGACTCATCTCAAAGTTTGAAACACAGGGACAAATCAATGGAGCAGACTGAAGGAAAGGCCATGCACATATGCCCCACTTTGGGATCCATCCCATCTGCAAACCCCAAAACTTGACACTGTTGCTGATGCCAAGAAATGCCTGCAGACAGGACCTTAGTATGGCTGCCCGCTGAGAGGCTCTACCAACAACTGAATAAGACAGATGCAGATTCTCACAGCCACCCATCAGACTAAGCCCTAAGAAACCCAATGGAAGAGTTAGGGAGGGACTGAAGGAGCAGAAGGAGATTGCAAATCCATAGAAAGAACAACAATATCAACCAACTAGCCCCTCAGAGCTCCCAGGTACTAAAACAACAACCAAAGAGTTCACATGAGTGAATCCATGGCTCCTGCTGCACATATAGAAGAGGATTGCTTTACCTGGCATCAGTGGAAGGGGAGTTGCTTGGTCCTGTGGAGGCTTGATGTCCCAGTGTAGGGGGATGCTAGAGAGGTGAGACTGGAGTGGGAAGATGGGTACAGGAGCACCCTCTTGGGGCAAAGTGTCTGGGGGATGTTATGGGGGCATTGCAGATGAGGAGACCAAACAAGGGGACAACATTTAAAGTGTAAATAAATAAAATAATCTATATAAAAATATAATTATCCTACAATATCAAAAATAGTTTTTAAAAAAGGAGAGGAAAGGAAAGAAATATTGAAAGTAATGTTATCCCAAGATTTGGGAATCTAATGAACAGCTAAAACTGAAATAGTCAAAATGGATTTTCCCTGAAGTTCATGAGATTGATGTCTGTCTTTGGATAACTACAACTGTGAAAAGAAAGCTCTTTTAATATTCTATTTGCATAGAGGTATATTAGTCATGTTAAACTAATATAAACACATAATATTTAATTATTAGATGTAATATCGACATAGCATTTTTTGATATTGAAATATGCAAGAAATACACAGAAATTAGCCAAATATTTTTCAATTTTCGCAGAGAACTTAGTTTTGGAACCTGGAGTTGATGTTAAATTCCCTTTTTTTTCTCTCTCTCTAAAATGAAATAATTGATCCATAGCTCACTGAATTGCCTCAGGAAAGAGTTGATAATTGTCATTTTAACATAAATGTTTATGAAATAAAATCTGATATTTTTCACCTCTGTTCACCTTTTTACTCTTAATGTCACAAATGTAAAACATTGTCATCAATTAAATATATATAGTATACCTTTTATTATATAGGGGACAGTATATAAGAAGATACAGAAAGCCAGGTGACAGTAGGGATAGGGAAAGAAAGGATGTATCACTGAGTCCAGGATAAAATTTTTCTGTTACACACTTGAACTCAAACAGCTCCAATTACATGCAAAGTTCCTGTATAACACTAGGATAAAGATCATGTTGTGGAAGAGGAAAGAGCTTGCTGCATCCTACCTCTCAAAACAATTAATGTTTGGTTAATGGTTCATGGCACAGAAAAAGACAATTTCCTTGGTGCTCATTTTTCCTACTGTTCATGGACATGTGTTCCTGTAAACAAACTCTAGCATCTGTTCCTTAAACAACTCTAATGAAATTCATTCCTCCTCTAAAAGGAAAAGTCATGAAAGTAGAAGAGGGACTCATTGGGAAAAGAAAAGGAAATAATGGAATTGAAAAGGCAAGAGAGAGCACAGCAGGGTATGTATGTATGGCATAAGAAGCTCATTATTATAGATAATTCACGTATTTTAACAAATATTTAAAATTTCAATCTGGCCAGCTACACCAAATTTCATTTTCAATAAAAATATGTATGAATAAATAAGGTAACTGAAGTAAAAACATTTTTACTCAATATTAATATCAGGTGCAATTAAAATTTTGGCAATTGAACAGAATTAAAAATATAATTTTAAAATATTATTTTACAATATTCACCCACCGTTGCATAGGAAATGTGAAGCTTAGTCCTAAAAATTTACTTAACTTTATAAATGTTGAAGGCATGTAATACAAATCAAAGAGGCTCACTTAGATTTAAGTTAGATGGAATATTGGCTATAAAGAAAGTGTAAGAAACAACGGTATAAACATATAATGAATAAGAATGTTTTCAGCAGCACCACTTCAAATGATATTTTGCTGCGATGATAATGATTAGACTGTTTCTGGAAAATTACCAGCTGCTCAGACCATTAAGGTTAGTTAAATGTTTATTCTGTGTTGAAGGGGCCATGCATCAGTTCAAATGCTCGGCATTTCCTCTTTAGGCTATTGCTTGAACTGATAAAATTTCCATCCCCTGTTATTATTCTAATGAGAAAATGTTTTGCCAACAATTTACATAGTGTCTTGTCTTCACACTAAATCTTCCTCTTGGCTTTCTCTCTCTCTCTCTCTCTCTCTCTCTCTCTCTCTCTCTCTCTCTCTCTCTCTCTCTCTCTCTCTCTCTCTCTCTCTCTCTCTCTCTAGATTTATTTTATATATCTGGGTACACAGTCACTGTCTTTAGATACACCAGAAGCGGGCATCAGATCTCATAACCAATGGTTATGAGCAACCATGTGATTGCTGGAATTGAACTCAGGAACTCTGGAAGAGCAGCTAGTGCTCTTAACTGCTGAGCCATCTCTTCAGCCACCCCTCTTTGCTTCCTTAAGATGTATTTTTAATATATAAGACTCCATGCTTCATCAAGCTACAGGGATGCACTTTTATTTTCTTTACTTGGTCTTAAATTTTCAGATCAAATTCAAAAGCACTGCTTTGTCATTGTCTGTCACACTGCTAATTAAAGGCAAATTCAGTCATTGTCCAGGGAGCTTTCTGCTCTCAGCACAAGATGCAAGACTCAGGTTTCTCAGTCACCGATCCTGCCTAGGAAGAGGGAAAAAATATGCGCCTCTATCTGCAGAATGTCTCATTACCTTAGTTTGATTACAGGACCGACTTCCTTTCTCCCAATAAGAAGCTATTCAGCTAGCAACTAAGATCCCTGGGATGCTATGCTAATGAGGCATTTCAGTATTATAAGCCTTCAGTCAACCAGGAATTCTGACACTCCCCCACCCCCATCCCCCGCAAACTATATAACACTCCCCATTATGGTCCTCTAGTGGGCTGATATCAGCCAACAATCTCTGAGTGTAGAAAGCTTCACAGGTGTCTACTACCCTCCCTCATAGCACTGTCTTAATTCATTATCTGGTAAGATGTTGTAACAGAATGCAACTATTTCAATGTATACTAATATAACAACCGTTTCAACCAGCATCTGTGGGAGGGAAAACAAATGCATTTTTTAAAAAGAGAAACAGAGGGGAGTGGATATGGGGGAAAAGAGGGATATGGAGGAGCTGGGAGGAGTGTAGGGAGGGAGGAAACTGTGGTATTGTATGAGAGAAGAGCAAATGGGCATGGGGGAAGGGAGGCTGCTGCTGGTATAATGCTACAGCCCTAGGAGAATACACACAGAGAAGATGTCTGTGTGTAGCATTTTTATTTTATTTTATTTTACTTTTCCTGCCAGGTGTTTATGTAGCCCTGGAATTTCCTCTGGGAAATTACTCTGAGGCTGGCCTCAAACTCCAATACTGTCCTGCCTTTGCAGTTATGGGATTAAAGGGAATATTGCAAAATTCTGGGGTCTTCTTTCTTCTTCTTCTTCTTCTTCTTCTTCTTCTTCTTCTTCTTCTTCTTCTTCTTCTTCTTCTTCTTCTTCGTCTTCGTCTTCGTCTTCGTCTTCGTCTTCGTCTTCGTCTTCATCTTCTTCCTTCTCCTTCTCCTCCTCCTCCTTCTCCCCCTCCTCCTTCTCCCTCTCTTCCTCTTCTTACTCATTAATTTATAGATATTAACTTATACCCATGTTAAGAATATCTAAGCAAATGAGTGATTTAATTGCAGAAAATCAAGTATGAGATAAAAAAGAAGTAATAAATATGAAAATGATTATTTTTAGTATCAACCAAAATATGAATTGAGAACTTGGGTAGAAACAAGCATGATTGGCCAAACAGAAAGAGAAGGAAGAAGATGAAGAAGAAGAAGAAGAAGAAGAAGAAGAAGAAGAAGAAGAAGAAGAAGAAGAAGAAGAAGAAGAAGAAGAAAAAGAAGAAGAGGAGGAGGAGGAAGAGGAGGAGGAAAAGCAGAGGAGGAGGAGGAGGAAGAAGAAGAGGAGGAGGAGGAGGAAGAGGAAGAGGAAGAAGAAGAAGAGGAGGAGGAGGGGGAGGAAGAGGAAGAGGAAGAAGAAGAAGAGGAGGAGGAGGGGAAGAGGAAGAGGAAGAAGAGGAGGAGGAGGAGGAGGAGGAAGAGGAAGAGGAAGAGGAAGAAGAAGAAGAAGAAGAAGAAGAAGAAGAAGAAGAAGAAGAAGAAGAAGAAGAAGAAGAAGAAAAGGAGGAGGAGGAAGAGGAAGAACAAGAAGAACAAGGACAAGAAGAAGGACAAGAAGAAGAACAAGAAGAACAAAAAAATGATAGTTAATAATACTTTGCTATACACATAGATTGATAACTTGTCTAGTCCTCATCATAGGGGATTCCTACAGTAGCAACTGGGTCAGGTGCAGAGACCTACCAGCTGGCATGATGTGGAGAGAGTCTAATTTGGAGGTCTCTATAAATTCCTTCTCAGATCTCAGGGAATACTGTGAAGAAGGAGTCAGAAAGATTGTAAAAGCCAAAGGGAATGGAGGACACACACATAGCCCCAGGAAGCAACTAAGCAAGGAGCATAAGAGCAAACAGGCACTACATGGGACTCCACGAGGTCCTCTGCATATATGTGATAGTTATTAGTTTAGTAATTTTATGGGACTCCTGACTTTGGGAATGTATATATCTCTGAGTCTATTGCCTGTTCTCAGGAATATTTTCCTACTTTTTGTCAATCCAACTTTGATATGAAAGTTTTGGATTTATCTCATATTTATTTTGCCAAACAGTTTTCAAAAAAATATTTTATAGATGAGGAATAAAGAAATCCTGTCTTAAATAAATAAGTAAATAAATAATACAGGTGAGATGAAGTTTACGAAGGAGTAAAATAAGCTTACACTGGACTTTAACATGTTGGAATTATTTTTAAATTAACTAATCATTGTGTAAAAAGATTATGATACATAAACTGTAACAGTGGTAAATTTATAAAAATCTTTCAGACCTTAATCATATAATCAACAAACAAAACTTAAAAGTTGTTTGAAAAGAAGCCTTACTAATACTGAAAGGAACTTCACCTGATATTAATATTGTATAATTATCAGAATAAAATAGCTTAGGAATCTTATGCCAATTATAGAGCATTTAATTTCTAAAGAATGTATTGTATCATATTTATTTTTCAAAGTGTTTCTTGTATATTTCTATTAGTCAAATTAAATGCTAAAGTACTGTCAGCCAGTCATAATAGGCAGCTTCATAACACCAGAATAAATTTATTTATGTGGCCTGAACTTCCTTTTTAAATCTGCATGAGTCATTGGTTGGAACTGAAACTTAAGTCATTTTAAAACAATCTTGTCAGCAGATCAATATCTTTGAAAGGAAGCTTTGGCTGTGACTGAGGATTTTTGTGAAATTATAGTCCATTATCTGATGAAAGAAATCCAGATCATGTGACATAATGCTTCATATTTAAGGATTATTATGTTTTCAGCCCTTGTTTTTCATTAAGTAATGTGTTAACAGTTTTGATATGTACAAAACTATTTGTTTCTATTGACTTATCTATAGAAAGTATTCACCAGTACAAATCCTCTCTACAATCTCATATAACTTATACTCAAAAAAAAAAACCCACAATAATTACTATTCACTGTTTTTTCAGCATCAATTGGGAGTTTATATTCAGCATAGAAGGGGAAAAAATCAGTGAAAAAAATGAGATGCTGTCATCACTATCAACACTGAAAGGAGAATTCTGATGGAACTTTAAATATCACTGTTGTTGAGGCTACCTGCCAAGCAAATTTTAATTGTTTTTTATCTTTGATTGTACTTGAAAATGCTCACTAGAATGCTTGAAATATTTTGTGAGGAGTCTGTGCCCATATGTACTTACAATACTCTGATTAACAGCTCTTGAAACAGAATACCATGCTCAGCCATTTAGGAAAAACGTAAAGTTCTCTAATTCCTGTATTCCCTACACCAGAGTTTTTCTCTTCTCCATGATTATATTCTTCAAAATCATAGTCTATTTTCATACATCAACTGACCTTCTTTATGCATATCTGAATCTTTCATTTTAGCTTGTGTAGTTATCCCATCACGATCCATTTCAGATAAAGTTCCCTTGTTTTTCCCATTTCCTTAAAATATTCCTCAGCACTTCATTCTCCTAGAGGCTTGTCTGACCTTATCTAGGATAATATTCCACATCTGCTGTTGATTAAACAGTCCACGAGGAAAATTATATTACTATCGGTTTTGCCCAACTACCTTTTAGTATACATAGGAAAAGAGGACCACTTTATTGTGCTCCTGATAAACTTTGTATTATCTGTACACTAATATCTACTCTTTATTTGTACTTTTACTTTCCATTTTATTTTTGAACCTGTGACCAAGAAAATGCAAAGATGAACCTCCAGAATTAAAAAGACATACATGTTTGAGCTATAAAACCGTTACATATATATATATATATATATATATATATATATATATATATATTGCTTCATCTTATTTAGAATTCAATCATCCCTTGGTGCCAAAATTAAAGAAAGAAAGAAGAAAGGAAGGAGGGAGGAAGGAAGGAAGGAAGGAAGGAAGGAAGGAAGAAAGAAAGAAAAGAAGGAAGGAAGGAGAGAGAGAGAGAGAGAGAAAGAAACCATGTGCTACAGTTTTCCTGCCCATAAATTATTTTTCATTT